>NC_051191.1:14761168-14854773 GCF_015220075.1 Falco rusticolus
CTGACATCGCCCCCGAGGTGGGGGGCCCCAGAGCTTGGGGGGGCACCCAGGGGTGGGGGGACCAAGGCATTTGGGTGGGGGGTCCTGAGTGTTTGGGGGGACCCAGGGGTTGGAGGGCCCAGGTATTTGGTGGGGGTCCCCAGGGGTGGGGGCACCCAGACATTTGGGTGGGGGTCCCACAGCTTGGGGGGGTACCCAGGGGTGGGGGGCACCCAGGCATTGGGTGGGGTCCAGAGCTTGGGGGGTCACCAGGGGTGGGGGCACCCAGGCATTTGAGTGGGGGGACCCAGGCACTTTGGTAGGGGTCCCCAAGTGTTTGGGGGGACGCGGGGTTGGAGGGCACCCAGGATTGGGTGGGAGTCCCAGGGCATTGAGGGGCACCAGGGATGGGGGCACCCAGGCTTTGGTGGTGGTCCCAGGGCTTTGGGGGGCACCCAGGCACTTGGGTTGGGGGGACCAGGCACGTGGTCGGGGGTCCCCAAGTGTTTGGGGGGACCCAGGGGGAGGGCACCCAGGTATTGGGTGGGGATCCAGGGCATTGAGGGGCACCCAGGGGTGGGGGGGCACCCAGGTTTGGGTGGGGGGACCCAAGTGTTTGGGGGGGGCATCCCAACATCTGGGGGTTCCAGGTCTTGGTTGTCCCGGCATCTGCGGAGAGACCAAGTGTCCAGGGGCACCCAGGAATGGGGGGTTGGGCAGACATTTAGGGGGTACCCAGGCGTTTGGGGGGGGGTGTCTGGCATTTTTGGGGAGGGTCTGGCCTGTGACGGGCCCAGCCCCGCCCCCCCAGATCATCGCCTACCAGCCCTACGGGAGTCAGTGGACTGGTGGTTTTGGGGTGCTGCTCTATGAGATGCTGGCGGGGCAGGTGGGGGGGGGCACCATTAGGGGAGGGGGCTGGGGGTCCTAGGAGTGATACAGGACGGGGGGGGGGTTGGGGGGCTGGGGGATCTAAGGATGATTTGGGAGGGCCCGAAGGTGATCAGGGGTGGCTTTGGGTATTTGGGGGGGGGGCTGGGGGGTGGTGGTTGAGGGGGGGGGGCTGGGGGCTGGGGCGGGGTTGGGGGGGCTGTGGTGGTTGGGGGGGTCTGGGGGGTTTGAGGGAGGCTGTGGTGGTTCGGGGGTTTGGGGGGGGCGTGGCGGGGTTGGGGGGTCTGGAGGGTTTGGGGGGGCTGTGGTGGTTTAGGGGGGTTGGGGAGGGGTCTGGGGGGTTTGGGGGGGTGGGGGGGCGTTGGTGGTTTAGGGAGGTGGCGGGGGGCTGGGGGGCCAGGTCGTAACCTGGGTGTGATTGGAGGGGGGGTGCTGGGGGACTAAAGATGATTTGTGGGGGGTCCTGAGGGTGATCGGAGGGGGGCTTTGGGGTATTTGGGGCGGGGCTGTGGTTGGTTTTAGGGGGGTTATGGGGGGGTCTGTGGGGTTTGGGGGGTCTGTGGTGGTTTAGGGGGGTTTGGGGGGTCTGGGGGGTTTGGGGGGTGCTGTGGGGGTTTGGGGGGGTTTGGGGGGGCTGGGGGGTTTTGGGGGGCTGGGGGGCCAGGTCGTAACCTGGGTGTGATTGGGGGGGGGGCTGGGGGACCTAAGGATGATTTGGCAGGGTCCGGAGGGTGATCGGGGGGGGCTTTGGGGTATTTGGGGGGGGGGCTGTGGTTGTTTAGGGGTGTTATAGGGGGGTTTGGGGGGGCTGTGGTGGTTTAGGGGGGCTGTGGGGGCTGTGGTGATTTTGGGGGTCTGTGTGTGTCTAGGGGGAGCTGTGGAGGTTTCAGGGGGTTGGGTGGAGTGTCTGTGAGGCTGGGGGGGGGGGCTGGGGGTTTTGGGGGTCAGTGGGTTCTGGGGTGCCTGACCCCCACCCCCCAGCCCCCCTTCGATGGGGAGGACGAGGATGAGCTCTTCCAGTCCATCATGGAGCAGACGGTGACGTACCCCAAGTCCCTCTCCCGCGAGGCCGTCTCCATCTGCAAGGGGGTGAGGGGGGGGGCACCCCCAAATCCGGGGTGGGGGGCGCCAAATCCCTGCAGCCCCCCCTTCCCTTCCAGGGCCCCGCCAAAACCCCACTGTCCCCCCTCATCCCTCCCCATCCTTCCCAAGGCTTCCCAAAGCCACAAGCCCCCCCCAAAACCACAGGACCCCCCCAAATCCTGATGCCCTGTAAAACCACGGGACCACCCCCCCTAAACCACGGGATCCCCCCAAATTCTGGGACCACCCCCCCCCAAAACCACGGGGACCTCCCCCCAAATACTGGTGTCCTGCAAAACCCTTGCACTCTCCCCCAAAACCACGGGACACCCACCCCCAAATCCTGATGCCCTGCAAAACCCCGAGACCCCCCCAAATCCTGACCCCCCCCAATCCTTTTGTGCGCCAACAACCTGCAAACACCCCCAAAAAAAGCCCAAGCACCCCCAAACCGCTCCCAGAGCCCCCCCAAACCATTACCCCCCCCCCCAAATCTTAGTCCCCCTACCCTTTTCCCTCCTGGGGATCCCCTTTTCTGCTAGGAAGTGGGGTCCCTGTGTGTTTTGGGGGTCCCCAGGGGGTGCAGGGGGTTTTGGGGGAGTGTGACCCCCCGTGTGCCCCCCCAGTTCCTGACGAAGCACCCCGGGAAGCGGCTGGGCGCGGGGGCGGGGGGGGAGCAGGAGGTCCGCCAGCACCCCTTCTTCCGTCGCACCGACTGGGAGCGCCTGGAGCGGCTGGAGGTGCCTCCCCCCTTCACCCCCCGCCCGGTGAGTGGCCCCCCAACCCCCATCCCCCACCTCAGAGCCCCCCCCCAACCCGACTTTGGGTCTGACCTCCCCCCCACTCCCAGCCCCCTCAGACACCCCCAGACTTGCTCTGGCACCCAGCACCCCCCTGGCACCCCAAAATGTCAGCAGAGCACACACCCCAGCAGCGACCCCCCCCCAGCCCCCCAAAACCCTTCCAGGAGCACCCCCAGCACCCCCAAAGCCCCTCTCAGAGTCCTTTGAGCCCCCCCCAGCCCCCCAAAACCCTTCCAGGAGCCCCCCGGCACCCCCAAAGCCCCTCTCAGAGTCCTTTGAGCCCCCCCAGCCCCCCAAAACACTTCCAGGAGCCCCCCAGCACCCCCAAAGCCCCTCTCAGAGTCCTTTGAGCCCCCTCAGCCCCCCAAAACACTTCCAGGAGCCCCCGCAAGCCCCCCCAAACCCATATAGCCCCCGCAGCACCCCAGAACCCCTCTCAAGCCCTCTGGTACCTCAAAACCCCTCCAGGACCCCCCTCCAATCCCTCTAAGCCCCCCGGTTGCATTCAGGGGTGCCCCCCCAACCCGGGGTGGGGGCAGGCGCTGACCCCCGGCTTCTCTTTCTCTGTGTCTGTCCGTCCGTCTGCCCCCCCGGGGCCATCTGTCTGTCCCTGCCCCCCTGCTGGATTTGGGGGACCCCCCTGGGATGTGCCTGGATTTGGGGGGGGGGGGGTATCTCTGTGTCCCTCTGGCTGCACTGGGGGGGGGGGCGGTTTGGGGGGGGTCCCTGGTTTGGGGGGTTCCTGGTTTTGGGGGGGTGTATTGGGGTGCCTACTCGGCGGGGCTGTTGGGGGGGTCATGGGGGTGCTTATTTTGGGGTCCTTTTGGTGGGGGTCCTTTTGGTGGGCGTTCATGTTTCTCTATCCCCCTTTCATTTTGGGGGGGGTCTCTTTGGGGTCCCTCTTATGGGGGGGATTCTGGCCGTGTCGCTAATTGGGGGGTGTGTCCCCTGCGGGGGGGGGGGGGGGGGGGGCGGGGGGGTGTTCTGCGGGTTCTTTTGCTGCGTCTTTGGGGGGGTCCCTGGTTTGGGGATCCCTATTTTTCGGGTCCATCTTTTGGTGGCTATTTTGGGGGGGGGTGTCCTTCATTTTGGGGGTCCTTATTTTGGGTGCATGTTTTGGGGTCCCTCATTTGGGGGTCCCTATTTGGGGGGTGGGTGCTGCTTTTGTGCTCATTTTCTGGGGCTCCTTATTTGGGGGGGGTTGGTGGGGGGGTCTCTGTGTTTTATCTCCCTCTTTGGGGGGCTCCCCCACTTTTTGGGGGCTCCCTTTGGGGGTGGTGTGTTTCTTGGGGTGTTCCCCCCAGTGTGGCCGTAATGGGGAGAACTTCGACAAGTTTTTCACGCGGGCCCCCCCCGCGCTGACCCCCCCCCGACCAGCTGGTCCTGGCGGGGCTGGACCAGGGCGACTTTGCGGGGTTCAGCTACACGAACCCCGACTTTCTGCACCCCGACCTGCGCCTCCCGCCTCCCCCCAGCTCCCTTGTCTGAGCCCCCACCCCAGTTTGGGGGGTCCCCCTCATTTGGGGCACCCCACCCTCCCTTTCCTACCTGGGACGCCCCCCTTCCTACTTTCCTAACCCCCTCTGTTTTGGGGGGGCTCATCCTGATTTGGGGGACAGCCCCCCCACTCTGGGATACCCCCCCAATTTGGGGGGCTGTCTCCCTACTTAAGAGACCCTCCCCAATTTTGGGGTTCTCCCCTTATTTATGGGACTCCCCCCCCTTAGGACCCCTCCCAATTTGGGGGATCCCTTTGATTTGGGGAGACTCACCCCTACTTGGGACACCCCCAATTTGGGGGGGGTCCCCCAATTTTGGGCCTTCCCCCACTCCTTATGAGCTCCTCTCCCTAAATTTGGGGACCTTCCCCAAAATCTGGGGAGCCCCCTTACACCGGGGCTCCCCCCAGTTCTGCTCTCCCCTTTGCCCCCCCATTTTAGCGTGCCCCTCCCCGCTGCCCCTCCCAAACCACGGGGTCCCCCCAAAGCTTAACCCCCATCTCTCCCTCCCACATTTTGGGAGTGCCCCCTCAATTTTGGGGCTTCCCCTTGAGATTTGGGGACCCCGCCATTTTTGGGCCTCCCCCCAGTTTTAGGGGGGGTCCCCCCCAGCTGTGACTCCCCCGGATGAGCTGGAGGGGGGGGGGGAAGGGACCCCCTGGATCTGGAGTTAGGGGGGGGCACCCCAACTTCACACATACCCTCCAAAACTCGCCCCCCCCCTTGCAGAGACCTGGGGGTGGGATCCAGGCGTCCTGCCCCTCCCCCAACTGCTCCCACCCCCTCGGGAACCCCCCCCCTCCCCCCATATAGCCAGCCGCCCCCCCCCCCCCCCCGCGATGCCTTTAAGTATAAAAGTGAATGAGCCGGTGCCTGAGTCCGCCTCTCCCTGCTGGGGGCGGGGGCGAGGGCGGGGGTCCGGGTCCTCAACGCCTGGGTTGGGGGGTGGGTGCCTGGGTCCCTTTGTGGGGGAGCGAGGGGGGCCCCGGGTACCTGGGTCCTTTTTTTTTGGGGGTGGGGGCGGGGCACCGAACGCCTGGGTACCATGGAGGGGAGGGGGTGCCCGTGGGTCTTTTTTTAAGGGGGGGAGGAAGCGAGTTCCCGGGCGCCTGGGTCTCTATTTTGGGGGGGGGGGGGCTGGCTGGGTCCCTTTTTTGGGGGGGGGGCCCTGGGTCTCTTTTTTTTTTTGGGGTGGGCGCCTGGGTCCCTTTTTTCTGGGGGGGGGGGGCGTCCCCGGCCGGCTGGGTCCCCTTGGGTGGGGGTTGGGGGTGTGCTCTTGGCGGGGGGAGGGGGAGGAGGGGGAGGGGCGAGCGTGCTCTGTCCCTTTAAGCGCGGCCGCCCCGTGACATCACGGTGGCCGCCGGGGGGGGGGGGGGGGCGGGGGGGCCCCTCCCCCTTCCCCCCCCCCATTTCCCCCCCCCCCCCCCCCCCCCCCCCCCCGGTCGAGGCCGCCGCCGCGCTCGGTGCGGCCCGTCCTGCGTCCGCCCGTGTCCGTCTGTCCGGCGTGCCCCGCCCCCCCCCCCCCCCCCCCCCCCCCCGCGTCCGTCCGTCCGTCCTTCATCGCTCCGTCCTGCGTCCGTCCGTCTGTCCGGCCACATCTCTCGTCCGTCTGTCCGGCCGCATCCCGCCGCTGCATCCCTGGTCCGTCCGTCTGTCCCGCATCCCGCCGCTGCATCCCTCCATCCCGTGCCCGTCCGTCTGTCCTTCCCCCCAGGGCGTCCGTCTGTCCTTCCCCCACTCCATCCCGTGTTCGTCTGTCCGTCCGCCATCCCACCGGCGCGTCCGTCTGTCCTGCATCCCGCCGCTGCATCCCTCCATCCCGTGTCCGTCTGTCCGCATCCCTCCATCCCTGCATCCCGTGTCTGTCTGTCTGTCTGCATCCCTCCACGCGCCCGTTTGTCCTGCAGCCCCCCATCCCGTGTCCGTCTGTCCTCCGTCCCTCCCTCCCGTGTCCATCCGTCCGTCTGCATCCCTCCATCCCGTGTCCGTCTGTCCGTCCCCCCCCATCCCGTGTCCATCTGTCCTTCCCTCCCCCATCCCGTGTCCATCCGTCCGTCTGTATCCCTCCATCCCGTGTCTGTCCGTCTGTCCTCCCTCCAGGGCGTCCATCTGTCCCCCCCCCATCCCGTGTCCGTCTGTCCATCCTTCCATCCCCTGTCTGTTGTCTGTCCGTCTGTCCATCCCGCATCCCCCCATCCCCCATCCGTCCGCCTGTCCACCCCCTGCCCCCCCCCCCCCCCGTGTCCATCCATCTGTCCATCCCACATCCCTCCCCCCCCTGCTCCGTGTCTGTCTGTCCTCCTTCCCCCGCTCCCCCCCCCCCCCCCCACCCCGTGCCCTTCCCGTGTCCCACACCCCCCCTCCCCCCCCCGGCTCCGATGGCGCCCCGGGCCCTGGGGACACCGCAGCCGGCGACGCCGTGAGCGGGTGAGGTCACGCGTGTGCGAGGTCACGCGTGTGCGAGGTCATGCCTGTAGGGGTCACGCATGTATGCATGGGGCGGGGGGGGTGTGCATGCAAAGGGCCCTGGGTGCACAATGGTCATGTGTGTGCCAGGGCCCTCCTGGGTGTGCAAGGGGCACACGCGTGTGTGGGGCATGCAAGGTCGTGGGGCGGGGGGGCCCTGCCCGTGTGCACACACATGTCCCACGTGTGGTGTCCCATGGGGGCAGCAGGGCTGGTCACTGCACACGCGTGTTCCCCGTGCCCGCATGGGGAGGGGGGTGCACCCTCAGGCGCCTCCCTGCACACGCGTGTGTACCCTCCTGCCCCCACCCCCAAGCCCCCCTGTACCCCGCTTTCTGCCCCCTCCCACCCCCTGTACCCCCTCAACCTCCCCAGGGCCCCCTGTACCCCCCTCTATGCCCCCCTATGCCCCCTCCCACCCTCTGTACCCCCCCCAACCTCCCCCCTTCTGCCCCCTCCCACCCCCTGGCCCCCTCCCATGCCCTCGGAACCCCGACCCCCCTGTGCGCCCCTGACGCCCCCATACCCCCCCCCCGCCCACCTGACCCCTCCGTGCCTCCCTAATCTTCCCCCATACCCTCCTCCCACCTGCCCCCCCCGGCCCCCCCGTGCTTTCCTAATCTCCCTCCGCCCCCCCCCAATCCACCTGTCCCCTGGCCCTCCCCCCCGCTGCCCCCCCCGCTATCCCCCCGCTGCCCCCCCCCGCTCTCCCCCCCCTGCCCCCCCCGCTATCCCCCCCTGCCCCCGTCCACCTGCCCCCCCCTGCCCCCAACCCCCACACCCCGTGCCTCCCTAATCTCCCCCCTTCCCCCCTGCCCACCTGCCCCCTCCCTCGCCCCCCTGCCCCCCCCCTCCCCCCCACGCTGAACCCCCCCGCCCCGCAGGTGGCAGGATGAGCTCGTGCAGCAGCCGGGCGCTGACGCTGCTGAGCAGCGTGTTCGGGGCCTGCGGGCTGCTGCTGGTGGGCATCGCCGTCAGCACCGACCACTGGCTCTACATGGAGGAGGGGGTGGTGCTGCCCCAGAACCAGAGCACCGAGGTGCGCATGGCGCTGCACGCCGGCCTCTGGCGCGTCTGCTTCTTTGCCGGTACGCCCGGACCCCCTGGGACCTCCCCCGGGACCCCACCCCCAGCACCGGGACTCCCCCGGGACCCCCAGCACTGGGACCCCCCCCTCTCCCCCTTGCCCCCCTCCAGCACCGGGACCCCCCACCCCCAGCACCAGGACTCCCCCCCTGGGACCCCTCCAGGACCCCCAGCATCGGACCCCCAGCACCATGACCCCACAGGGCCCCCCCAGCATCCCCCCAGGACCCTGCACCACCAGGACCCCCCGTGGGACCCCCAGCATCCCCCCCTCACCCTCCCAACATCACCCCAACACCCTCCTGGTACCCCCAGCACCCCCCCAGCACCCACCCTGCACCCACCCCAGCATCCCCCAGCACCCCTTCCATCCCCCCTCACCCCCCTGCCAGCACCCCCTTCCCCCCCCTCAGCACCCCTCATCACCCCATCCCACCCCCCACCTCATACTCCGATCCAATCACCCCCCCTTCCGCAGCCCTCCACCCCGCCCCCCCAATCCCACCCCCCACCCTGTACCCCCACCCGATCCAGTACCCCCTGATGAAGGTGGGGGAGGGGGAAGATGGGCTGTGAGGGGAGGGAGTCCCACAGGGTCATACAGGATTATGCAGGATCACAGGGGGTTACATACGTGCACACACAGGCTCACACAAGATCTCTCGAGCTCACACAGGCTCACATGGGATCACACTCGATCACATGGGATCTCTTGAGCTCACATGGGCTCACACTGGTTCACACGAGCTCACATAGATCCACACGAGATCCAGCACAACCTCACGCAGGTGCCCACTGGCTCATATGGGATCACAGAGATCCCACCACAGAGATCCCACCCATCCTCCCACCCATTGCCCAAGGGGGGGAGCACCAGGGATGGGAAAGCTGGGGGGATTTGGGAGTACCCTGTGGGATATGGGGGGATCTTGGGGTACTGTATGGATCTGGGGGGACCTTGTGAGATCTGGGGACTCCTGGGGGGATCTGTGGGGACCCTATGAGTTCTGGGGGGATCCAGGGGGACCCTGTAGGATCTGGGGGGATCATATGAGCTATAGGGTGTCCTGGGGGGATCTGGGGGGACCCAATGGGATCTGAGGGAACCGTATGGGCTAGGGAGGGTCCTGGGGGGATCTGGGGGGAGGATCCTATGGGATCTGGAGGGACCCTATGGCCTATGGGGGGATCTGGGGGGACCGTATAGGCTATGGGGGGTCCTGGAGAGTTCTGGGGGGGACCCTATGGGATCTAGGGGGACTGTATGGGCTATAGGGGGTCCTGGGGGGATCTGGGGGGACCCTATGGCCTACGGGAGGGTCTGGGGGGGACTGTATGGGCTATGGGGGTCCTGGGGGGATCTGGGGGGACCCTATGGGATCTGGGGGGACCCTACGGGCTATGGGGGGATCCGGAGGGACTGTATGGGCTATGGGGGGTCCTGGGGGGGACCCTATGGGATCTGGAGGGACCGTATGGGCTATGGGGGGATCTGGGGGGACTGTATGGGCTATGGGGGGTCCTGGGGGGATCTGAGCGGGACCCTATGGGATCTGGGTGGTTCTGGGGGGTCCTGGGGACCCTGAGGGGGTGTGTTGTCCCCCCCCCGCAGGGCGGGAGAAGGGGCGCTGCGTTGCTTCTGAGTATTTCCTGGAGCCCGAAATCAACCTCGTGACTGAGAACACCGAGAACATCCTCAGTGCGTGAGGCCATAGGGGCTGGGGGGGGCATAGGGGCTGGGGGGGCATAGGGACTATAGGGGCTATAGGGGCTGTGGGGGCTATAGGGGTCCTAGAGGCTATAGGGGTTCTGTAGGGGTCTATAGGGCTTCTACAGGGGTTCCATAGGGTGCTGTAGTGGCCTATAGGGATTATATGGGGGGCTATAGGAGCTGGGGGAGGGTTGTACATGGGCTATAGGGGCTCTGTGGGGGAGGGGGCTATAGAGCTTCTATATTGGACCGGAGGGGTTGTACATGGGTTATGGGGGCCATGGGGACTATAGGGGTTCTATAGGGGCTGTGGAGGGTGTACGTTAGGGATGAGGGGATGCAGGGATGGGGGGGCTCTATAGGGGCTCTGGTGGGGTGTCTATGGGGGTCCTTAGGGCTGTGGGGCAGGGCTATAGGGGCTGTGGGGAGCCATGGGGCTATGGAGGAGCTACAGGGGACCACGAGGGGTCTATAAGGGCTGGAGTTGTCAGGGGTGGCTCTGGGGGGGTGTCTGGAGGAGTCCAGTGGGGTGCAGGGGCTATGGGGGACTGTAGGGGGCTATGAGGGGCTATAGGGGGGCTATAGGAGGTCTATAGGGGGTTATAGGGGGCTATGAGGGGCTATAGGGGGGTCTGGGGGGTCTATAGGGGCTGGAGCCAGCTGCTGCCCCCCCTCCCCAGAGACAGTGCGGACGGCAACCCCCTTCCCCATGGTCAGCCTCTTCCTCGTCTTCACGGCCTTCGTCATCAGCAACGTGGGGCACATCCGCCCCCAGCGCACCCTCCTGGCCTTCGTCTCCGGCATCTTCTTCATCCTCTCTGGTGAGGGACCTCCGGAACCCACTCCCCAGCTCCCCCAGGAACCCCCTTCTGCCCAGTACACCTGTAACTGTCCTCCAGGACCCTCTGTCTCCCCCAGGACTCCCATATCTTCTCTAGAACCTCCATATTCTCCCCAGGACCCCCATGTCTGCCCCAGGGACCCTGTATTCTCCCCCAAGACCCCCATACCTGTCCCAGAGCCCCCATACCTGCTCCCAGGACCCTTCCAGGACCCCCCACCCTCCCCAGAGCCCCCTCAGCAGTGACCCGGGGTGGGGGGTCCCCCCGCAGGGCTGTCGCTGGTGGTGGGGCTGGTGCTCTACATCTCCAGCATCAACGACGAGGTGATGAACCGGCCCAGTGGCTCCGAGCAATATTTCCAGTATCGCTACGGCTGGTCCTTTGCCTTCGCCGCCTCCTCCTTCCTCCTCAAAGAGGTACATGGCCTCACATGCCCCTCGCACGCCCCTTGCACGCCCTTGCCTTTGCACAAGCTTTCGTGTGGTGGAGGGCATTCCTTGCACAAGGGGGCACGGGGTGGGTTTTGCACACATGGGTGGGAAGGGGCATGCAGCAGGGTTGGGGGCTGCACACCCTTGCAAGCCCTTGCACACCCTTGCACACCCTTGTGCACCATCACCCACCATTACCCACCCTCTCACGCCCTCGCCTAGTGCTGCACGTGACTGCGCACCCTTGCACACACCCCTGCACCATCACCCACCATCATGCCCTCACACGCCCTCGCACGCCGCGTGCCCCCTCACTGCTCGTGCCCACCATGCGGCCGTCCCGGCAGGGCGCGGGTGTGATGTCGGTGTACCTGTTCACCAAGCGCTACGCGGAGGAGGAGCTGTACCGGGCGCCGGCAGGGCTGCTGCGGCCGCGGCTCAGCGCCTGCTCGGGGCTCTCGGGGCAGTTCCTGCAGCCCCGCGCCTGGCCCCGTGCCCGCAGCCCCTCCGACGCCTCCTCTGACGTCTCCATCCAGATGACCCAGAACTACCCCCCTGCCATCAAGTACCCCCAGCACGGCCACCTCTCCACCTCCCCCTGCTAGGGGGGGGGCAGGGGGACGGGGGGACGGGGCATGGGGGTGGTGGGGACATGGGGACACTGGGGGCACTGGAGGCATGGGGACAATAGGGCCATGGGACAGTGGTGGGGACATGGGGTTGGTGGGGCCACTGGGGGCCATGGGGACAGTGGGGAGGCCATGGGGGTGGTGGGGACGGGGAAGTGGTGGGGCCACTGGGGGCCATGGGGCCACTGGGAGCCATGGGGACGGTGTGAAGGACATGGGGATGGTGGGGACGGGGACAGTGGTGGGGACATGGGGACACTGGGGACATGGGGACGGTGCAAAGGACATGGGGATGGTGGGGACAGGGACGGTGGTGGGGACATGGAGTTGTTGGGGACACTGGGGGACATGGGGATGGTGTGAAGGACATGGGGATGGTGGGGATGGGGACAGTGGTGGGGACATGGGGACACTGGGGACATGGGAGACGGTGGTGGGGACATGGGGATGGTGGAGAGACGGGGGTGATGGGGACACTGGGAACAGTGGGGATGTGGGGACAGTGGTGGGGACATGGGGACACTGGGGACATGGGAGACGGTGGTGGGGATATGGGGATGGTGGGGAGACGGGGGTGATGGGGACACTGGGAACAATGGGGATGTGGGGACAGTGGTGGGGACATGAGGATGGTGGGGGCACTGGAGACATGGGAATGGTGAGGACAGCAGGGATGTAGGGACAATGGGGACAGCAAAAACAGTGGGGACAGGGATGATGGGGACACTGGGGACAGCAGGGATGTGGGGACAACAAGGATGGTGGGGACGCAGGGATGATGGGGACTCACAGGGGACAGAGGGACATGGGGGAGAGCAGGGGACACTGGGGGCCTTGGGGCCGTGGGACAGCAGCTGCCACAGGGACCATGGGCAAATCGGGGATGATGATGGCCAAGGGGATGATGGAGACACTGGGGACAGCGGGGAGGGGGCAATGGGGCCATCAGGGGACAGGGACCCACCATGGGTAGGGCCACCAGGGTCACCAGGGATGGGGACACCTGGGGACAGAGGCACCCAGGGCCACCAGGAGCTGGGCGATGGGACCACCAGGGGTGGGGACATCTGGGGTCAGGGACACTGGGGACAACCAGGGCCACCAGGACCCTGCTGGGGATGAGGCCACTACTGGGGCCACCATGGCCACATCCCATCCTGGCCACTAGCAGCCATCTTGTCACGCCAACCATAGCCAGTGGCAGGTGGGACATCACTTGGTGGCCACCCTGTTTCGCTGGGGTGGCCAGGGTGGCTCAGCAGCCACCTTGTCACACCACCCGTGGCCAACGATGGGCAGGATGAGCCTTGGCCGCCACCTTGTCTTGCCACCGTGGCCAGCAATGGGTGGGACATGACTCGGTGGCCACCTTGTCCCATCAACTATGGCCAGTGATGGCCAGGATGCAGCTCAGCTGCCATCTCACATGGCCACCATGGCCACCATGGCTCGGCAGCCACCTTCTCCTGACATTGGAGACAATGACAGACAGGCGATGGGTTGGTGGCCACCTCCTCTTGCCACCACGGCGGGTTATGGCCAGGAGGAACCTCAGTGGCCACCTTTTCTCTTGCCACCATGGCCACTGATGGTCAGGACGAACCTTGGTGCCCATCTCCTCTTGCCACCACGGCCACTGATGGTCAGGAGGAACCTCGGTGGCCACCTTCTCATGCCACCGTGGCCAATGATGGGACAGGACATGACCCAGCAGCCATCTCCTGCCACCCATGGCCAATGTGGCCTGGTGGCCATCTCCTGCCACCCGTGGCCCACACCGGGCAGGATGTGGCTCGGCCACCACCTTTCCTGCATCCCCACTGACCCCTGGGTGCTGGGGGACCTCCAGGAGAGGACATGGAGAGCAATGGGGGATGTGGTGCCCCTAGACAACCCCCACAAGGCTCTCCACTGCTTTCAAGCCCCCCATGTAGGGGGTCTTCCCCTGACCTTTGAACTCTGCCCTCTGCCCCCCGCGTGGCTGGTCCACGGTGGGGTCAGCCCCTCCTGTGGCTGCCATCGCCCATTAGCACAAACTGGGGGGGGCCTGGATGCCTGGGTCCTTGCAGGGGCGGGGAGGGTGGGTATAGCTTTTGGGGGGGCAGGGAAGGGGGCGGGGCGGAGGCCTGGGTTCCCCAGTGTGGGGAAGGGGAGGACCCCCCCCAATTTCTGTGGCAATAAATGGCTTCAATATGTAGCTTCCCCCCCCCCGAAAAAAAAAGGGGGGGGGTCTGGGGGGGGATGGGCTAAAGACCCCCAAAGTGGGGGCAGTGGCAGGGTCCCGGTGAAGGGGACCCGGGGTGGGGGTGGGCAGCGGGGCTATGGGGGGCAGCATTGAGCCCCCCTGCTTTGGGGGGTGGGGGGTTGCCCCCTCCCCCCGCCGCTGTACCATATGTACATAGGGATCGACGCGACCTCAATAAAGGATTTGAAACTACACCCTGTGTGTATGACCCCCCCCCCCAAACCCCCGCTGGGACCCCCAAAAACCTCTAACGCCCCACGGGAACCCTACTGGGGGGGGGGGGGAATTAGGGGCTGGGCAGGAATAGGGGGGCAAATTAGGGACTGGAGAAGCAATGGGGGGCTGGGGGACAGGAGGTGGGAGGCAATGGGGGGGGCTTGGAGGAGCGGTTGGGGGCTGGGGGGCCATGGAGGGGCTGGGGGTGTTCATGGGATAAATGGGGGGAAACGGGTTGGGGGCAATAGAAGGGTTGCGGGGGGGTACGGTGGGGGGGGCTCTGGACCATCCCAGCCCCCCCCCCCCGCTCTAGGGGGCGTGGCCACGCCGTTGCTAGGATACAAGCAAGCATCCCCATCGCCATGGCAACCGCGCGGCGGGAGAGAGCTGCCCACCGCCCCGCGCCCCCCAGGTTTCCCTGAGCCCCGTCCCTCCCAGGCTCCGCCCCTCTGACGTCACCCCCGACGCTTCCAGGCTCCGCCCCTCACTGCTGCCCCCCCCCCCCGGCTTGGGGGGGCCCCGCCCCCCCCCCCCGCCCCCCCCTCCGCCCGCGCCCGCCGCAGCCGCACCCGGACGGGCACCGGCACCGGTACCCCCGGGCACCCCCCCCAGGGACCCCCCGGCACCCCCCCGGCACCAGGACCCCCAGAACCCACCGGGACCCCCCGCAGGCACCGCTTCCCCGCCCCGAACCGGCACCAGACCCTCCCCGCCAGGCACCGGGACCCCCCCGGCCGGAGTCCTCGCACCCCACACCGGCCTCAGCACCCCCAGACCCCCCCAAACCGGCGTCTAAGAAGGTAACGGGGGGGGGGGGGGGGGCGGACTTCTAGGGGGGCCTTGGTGGGGGGTAGAGGATGCAGGAGGGTCTTGAGGGGACCCTGAGGGTTTGGGGGGTCCTGGGGGTGCTGGGAGGCAGACAGAGGTCCTGGGGGGGGCGGGAGGGATGGGGGTCCCTGGGGTGCTCTGGAGGCTGGGGTGGGGGACTGAGGTATGTTAGGGCCAAACAAAAATTCGGGGGGCTCTGGGTGATTTTGGGGGACCATGGGGGTGCAGAGGGACAAAGCAGGGTCCTGGGGGCTTGGGGGGGGGGGGTCCTGGGGAGTGCTGGGATTCAGGGAGGGGTCTGAGGGGGCCCTAGGGGTTTTGGGGAGGCCCTGGGGGGTGTTAGAGGGAAGACAGAAGTCCTGGGGGCTTTTGGGGGGGGCTCTGGGGGCTGTTGGGGTCCGGGGGGGGGTCTTGAGGGAGGGTCTGGGGGCTTTTTGAAGGCCCTGGAGGGGGCTGAGAGGGTCTGGGGGTAGTTTGGAGGAGTCGGGGCGCAGGGGCTTTGGGGTTTCTGGGGGAGTCAAAAAGAGACACTGAGGACTTTTGGGGGGGCCCTGAAGGGTTGAGGGTCTTTGGGGGGGCGGGCACGGAGGCACTCTGGGGGCTTCTGTGGTGCCCTGGGGGGTGTTGGGGGCCAGTGAAGGGTTTTGGGGGTCACTGGGGGCTTTGGGGGCACCTAGGGGGTGTTTGGGTTCCTGTGGATTGAGGCTTTTGGGGTGCAGTGGCTCTTTCGGGGGGTCCTGAGGGTCTGAGGGTAGCGGGGGGGAGGCAGGGAGTGATGTGGGTGGGGCCTGGGGGGTCTTGGTGTGCACTGGGAGGTTTTGGGGGGCCCTGGGGGCTTTGAAGGAGTCCTGGGGTGCAGAGAAGGGTGTTGGGGGACCCCGGAGGGTGCAGGAGCGGGGGTGGGGGGAGGCTGGAGTTCAGGGGAGAGGGGCTGAAAGGGGGTGATGGGGGTTTCAGGAGGGCCCTGGGGGTTTGTGGGGGGCAGTGGGAGAAGATTGGGGGCACCTGGGGGGGCAGGGGGGAGCAGGAGGTTTTTTTGTGGGGGCTTAGGGGGGTTCCAGTGCTGGGGGGGGGCATTTCCCACCCTATTGGAGGGGGAGGGTCGTGGTCTGGGGCATGGGCAGGATAACTCCCACCCCGACAAGGAGGGGGGGCTGGGAGGTGGACCCAGGCATCTGGGTGGACCACGTGCACACGCGTGTGCACCGTGCAGAACCCCCCCACACGTGTGCACGCTCCCACAGCCGTGTGCGTGGTGCTGTGCACACGCAGGCACGCTGCCACACGTGTGTGCGGGCTCCCAGAGCCATGTGCATGCTCCCACATGCGTGTGCATGCTCCCACAGCTATGTGCGTGCTCTGCACACACATGGGCATGCTTGCACATGCATATGCAGGGCTGCGCTCACGCGTGGCTGCTCCATCTCCCTCACGTGAGCGAGTCAGGCTTTGCCTGCCTGCAGCCACGCTCGGCCTTGCACACGCGTGTGCACTGCTGGGGCTTGGGGGTGCCCATCTCGCCGGGGACGGTGTAGCTGTTCCGGTGAGTCACCCACCGGTGGGTGCGCGTGTCCCTGCGTGTGACGCGCGGTCGTGAGTCAGCACGCGTGATGGGGTGCAGTGCACACGCGTGTGCGAGAGCGCATGCCTGGTGAGCGACATGCACAAGGGTTTGTACAGCCCGTCCTGCCAGGCCAGGAAGCGGGGGAGGGGGGGGACCTTGATGCACGAGATGTCTTCGTGCGAGGCCCTCGTGCAAGGCCCTCGTGCGAGGCTGCCCCCCCTTCCCGTGTCTCTGCAGCTCGCTGGCCGTCACGGAGGAGCCGCCGCCAGCGTGCGAGGCCACGGCCACGTCCCCCCCCCCATGGACTCGGGCCCGGGCACTGCTCACCCCCCGCCGGGGCCCTGAGACGTGGCGGGGGGGCACCCCCAGACCCCTGGGTCCCTCCACGCCCCTCACCCCTGGGACCCTTCCCAGCACCCCGGGCTGGTGGGGGGGTGTAGGGGGCAGAGCAGGGGGGCCCCAACACCAGGGTCCCCGAGTGGGCAGGGGGGTGTAGGGGTCCCAGCAGGGGGGCCCGGACCCCCCCGTCCCATCCTCACACCCCCAGCGCCCCAGGGGGCGTCAGATTTGGGGGTCCTGAACACGTGGGTGTCGTCGCTCCCCCTGCCCCCCTTTGCCCACCGCACCCCCACACGCCTGGGTCCCCCCGTCCCACCAGGGGTCCGTCCATCCGCCTGGGTCCCCCCGGGGTCTGCCCCGGGGTCGGGGTCAGGCTGGAGTCACTCAAGCGCTGGAATGGGGAGGGGGTGGTCTGGTGCGAGAAGGGGGTGCAGGTGCTGCTCACCATGGTGGGCGCCTTCGCCGCCTTTGGCCTCATGACCATCGCCATCGGCACGGACTACTGGCTCTACGCACGCGCCTTCATCTGCAACACCAGCAATGTCTCCGGCGAGGACGCCACGCACCGTGACCGGCGTGACCCTGGTGGGCTCACCCACTCAGGGCTCTGGCGCATCTGCTGCCTCGAAGGTGGGTGGGGGGCACCGTCAGGGGGAGCTCACGGCACTGGGGGTGTTGGGGGACGTTGGTGGCACTGTTGGGGGAAGCTCACAGCACTAGGAAGTTGGTGACGTTGGTGGCACTGTCTGGGGAAGTTCACGGCACTGGGGGCATTGGGGGACGTTGGTGGCACTGTCGGGGGAAGCTTATGGCACTGGGGAGGCTCACAGTGTTGTGGCATCATTGGGGATGTTGGTGGCACTGTCAGGGGAAGCTCACGGCACCAGGGACACTGGTGGCACTGTTGGGGGAAGCTCATGGCACTGGGGACATTGGTGGCACTGTCAGGGGAAGCTCACAGTGTTGTGGCATCATTTGGGACATTGGTGGCATCGTTGGGGGAAGCTCGTGACAGTGTGGTGGCCTTGGGGACATTGGTGGCACTGTTGGGGGAAGCTCACAGCGCTGGGGGGGGGGCTGCAGCTGCGGTGGCACAGCTGGAGGTGGCCCACGGTGTCCCCATCCCTGCGGTGGTCCCATCCCCACCGTGTCCCTGTCCCCACGATGTCCCCATCCCCACAGTGCCTCCGTCCCTGCAGTGCCCTCGTGATGTCCCTGTCCCTGTGATGTCCCCACCCCTGCAGTGTCCCCATCCCTGTGGTGTCCCTGTCCCTGTCCCCATCCCCCATGGTATTCCTGTCCCTGTGATGTCCTTGTTGGCAGTCCTGTGGTGGCCCTGTCCCTATGGTGTCCCCAGCCCTGTCCCTGGTGTCCCCATCCCTGTCCCCATCCCCATGGTGTCCCTTCCCCAGTGTCCCCAGCCCTGTCCCCATGGGGTCCACATCCCCACAGTGTCCCTATCCCCATGGCGTCCCCAGCCCTGTCCCCACGGGGTCCCCAGCCTGGTCCCCGTGGTGTCCCTGCAGTGTCCGTGCCCCCGTGGCAGCCATCCCTGTGTCCCTGCGGTGTCCCTGCCCCCATGGGGTCCTCAGCCCTGTCCCCGTCCCCATGGTCCCCGCGGTGTCCCTGCAGGCCTGAAGCGGGGGCTGTGCCTGAAGATCAACCACTTCCCTGAGGACATGGAGTACGACCACGACAGTGCCGAGTACCTGCTCCGTGAGTCACCACGGCAACCGCCCCGCGTCGCCCCGGCAACCGCTCGGACATCACCCCAGCAACCTCCTGCCATCACCCTGGCAGCTGCCGTGGTGTTGCCATGGCAACCACCCTCATGGTGATGCCTTGACAGCTGGCTTGGCATCGCCCTGGCAACTGGGCTGGCATCATCCCAGGGATGTCCTGGTGTTGCTGTGGTGATGCCCTGGCAACCGCCCTGGCAACTAGCCCAGCATCATTCCTGGCAACCGCCCTGGCAACCAGTGCAGTATCGTCCTGGTGATGCCCTGGCACTGCCTTGGCAATCAGCTTGGCAACCAGCCCAGCATCATCCTGGTGATGCCTTGGTGTTGCCCTGGCAACCGCCCTGGCAACCGGCCTAGCATCGTCCTGGTGATGCCCTGGTGCTGCCTTGGCAACCAGCTTGGCAACCAGCCCAGCATCATCCTGGTGATGCCCTGGCATTGCCCTGGCAACTGCCGCAGCCATGCCGCTCCCATGGCAACAGTCCCTGGCCACACCCCCTAGCAACGGGGCTCCTGTGGAAGCCCTCCCCATAGCAGCCGGGCGCTCCTGGCAACAGGGCCGGTCTCCTAGCAACGGGGATGCCATGGCAACGCCCCTCCTCCAGCAACAGGGATACTGGAGGTCAGGGTTCTGTCTTCTGATTGGCTGTTGGCCTTGGAGCGCTGGAGGGGGCTGCATTCTGATTGGCTGCTTTGCTGGGAATCCTGCCCTGCTGATTGGCTGATGGTCTACCTGCAGTGAGCACATGCCTAGTTCTGATTGGCTGTGGCAGGGGGTGCCAGAGGGTTTGTTTGGTTGGAGGTGCTGGGTACCCCGGGTCTCTATTGGTTGCTGGTGTCAATGGACCTGGAGATCCTGTGCCCTGATTGGCTGCTGCCCATCCATTAAGAAATTCTCCTTTCTGATTGGTTGGTGGTCTCAGACCCACAGGACCCTCCGTGCTTTCACTAGCTCCTGATCACAGGATCACCTCCTTTCTCCTCATTGGTTCCCAACCTCTAATACTCTCTCTCTGATTGGCTGATGCCTTTACTTTGTCTGAGGGCTAACGGATCCTGATGGGGCTTGCAGGATCTGATTGGCTGCAGCCTGGGGAGCTCCCATTGGCTGGTGCCGGTGGATCTCAGTGTACCTGTGGGCTCCCAGTTGGCTGGGAGCTGATGCATCCAAGGATGCTCATGGGGTCTGATTGGCTGCCAGCCTGCAGGGCTCTCATTGGCTGGGGCTGATAGATCCCATGCCCTTTGTGTACTCTGATTGGCTGCCAGCCTTGGGGCTCCCATTGGCCAGTTCTAACGAGGGGGGGTCCCACAGGGGTGGTCCGGGCCTCCAGCATCTTCCCAATCCTGAGCGCCGTCCTGCTGCTGCTGGGGGGGGTCTGTGTTGCTGCCAGCCGCCTGCGCCGCGCCCGCACCAGCCTCGTCCTGGGGGCCGGCATCCTCTTCGTCGCTGCCGGTCAGTGTGTGTGGGGGGACCCTACATCTCCCAGTCTTTTGGGGAAGGGTCCCTGATCCCCTGCAGGACCCCCCAGGGGGAGAGGGAGCATCCCCTACATCCCAGTGAGGGTTTCTCAGGGAGGACGTGTCCCCTGAGATCCCAGTGAGGATCCCTGGAGGGGTAGGGGGTCCCCGATCCCAGGCAGAACCCTTGGGGGATGAGGGGTGTCCCCTAGATCCCAGGGGGATTGACAGCTGGGAACTGGAGGAGCCTAATCCCTGCCTGGGGGGTTGCCAGGGTTGGGGGAAGTCCCTGATCCCAGGGGAGTCCCAGGTTGGGGGGCAGGGGGGGTCCCTGGATCACAGGAAGGGGCACTGGGGACCCCTTGGGTCATCCCCTGCCCCTCGTCCCCTGCCTGTCCCCTGCCCTTCATCCCCTGTCGTTGTCCCCCCCAGGCCTCAGCAACATCATTGGGGTGATTGTCTACATCTCGGCCAACGCGGGGGACCCGGGGACGAAGCGGGACGAGGACAAGAAGAGCCACTACTCCTACGGCTGGTCCTTCTACTTCGGGGGGCTCTCCTTCATCCTGGCCGAGGCCATTGGGGTCCTGGCTGTCAACCTCTACATTGAGCGCCATCGCAAAGCCCGGGGGGGTCCTGCGGGGGGGCCGGGACCACCCCCACCTCCCCCGCCCCCCCGCGTCCCCCCCGGTCCCCGCCCCCGCCCCCGCCGCCGTTCCCGCTCCAGTTCTCGGTCCAGCGAACCAGGGCGCTCACGGGATGCTTCCCCTCCCCCCCCGCCGCCCCTCCCTCCCCCTGGGAAATCCGGGGGGGGCGCCCCCCCAGCTGATATCTCTATGTATACCCTCTCCCGGGAGGGACCCCCTGGGCCGCCGCCCCCTGGCACCCCTGGACCCCCCTTTTTGCAGTTGCATAATGCCTTTGGGAAGGACCCCCCCGGGGGCCCCCCCGACAGCGCCTCGGGGACCAGCACCCTCAACCGCAAGACCACCCCCGTCTAGTGGCACCCCAGGGATCCCCCCGGAGCTCCTGGGACCCCCCTGGGGAGCAGCACCCTCAATCACAAGACCACTCCGACCTAGGGGCACCCCCAGGGCCCCCCCAGAATCCCTGTGGGACCCCCCAGGGACCAGCACCCTCAATCACAAGACCACCCTGACCTAGGGGCACCCCTGGGAGCCCCCCCAGGAACCCCCTGGGACCTCCAGAAACCACTGGGCACCCCCCTAAGGAACCCCCCTGCTGCCCCAGCTCCTGCGCTCTTCAGCCTCATCTTCCTTCTGCCCTGCTCTTCCTCACCTTCCTCCTTCCCTCATCATCTTCCTCCTCATCTTCCTCATCCTCACCTTCATCCCTGCATTCCTCATCCTCCTGCTGTTCTCATCTTCCTCCTCCTTTCTGCTCAACCTCTTCCTGCCTTCTTCATCCTTGTCCTCCTCACCTTCCTTTTGATCTCTTCATCTTCCTCCAGCGCCCCTCGTCCTCGTTATCTTCCTCCTCTCCTCCTCATCCCCCTTCCAGCCCTCCCGCAGGCGGCAAGGGCTGTGCCCCCCCCGGGCAGGGTCCCTCCATGTTCCAGGGGGAAATCTGGGGGACACTGAAGTCCCCATGGGGGATGGGGCAATTTGGGGGTGTCCCCACCCACCAGTCCAAGGGCTACACTCTGTGCCAGCTCCACGCCCCCCCCCCCAAATTGCTCTTGGGGGGCCCCCTGATGCTGCCACCTTTTGGGGGGGTCCCTGAAGCCACCATCTCTTTTGGGGGTCCCTTGGAACTGCTGTCTCTTGGGGAGACCCCTGATACCACCGTTTATTGGGGGGGTCCCCAAAACCATCATCTCTTGAGGGATCTCCAAAACTGCTGTCACTCCCCCCCTCCTGTCTGGGGGGCGTCCCCAGGGACAGCTCCCCCATGCAGTCCCGGGGGGGTCCCTGTGCCTTAGGGAGGCTGGGAGGGATCCATGCTGGGGGGGGCCGTGGGACCTCCGACATCCCCCCCAGCCATCCCTGAGCAGTATGGACCAGTATTGCCCAGTTCCCTTGGCAGCCTTGGACCAGTAATGTCCAGTCCTGTGGGTTCTGTTAGACCAGTATGTCCCAGTTCCCAGGGCAGCATCAGACCAGTATGTCCCAGTTCCCTGGGCAGTTTTGGACCAGTATAACCCAGTTCCCTGGGCAGTATCAGACCAGTACAGCCTAGTTTGCTCAACAGTATTGGACCAGTACAGCCCAGTTCCCTGAGCAGTATCATACCAGTATGGCCCAGTTCCCTGGGCAGCATCAGCCCAGTCTCCAGGCAGTGCTGTGCCAGTAGCTCCCAGTTCACCCAGTATCTCCCAGTGCCATGGGCCATCTGCAGAGCCAGGCTCTCCCATGCAGTGTCAGCCCAGTTGCTTCCAGTTCCCCCCAGTTGCTCCCAGTTCCCCCCTCATTACTCCCAGTGCCCCCACCCAGCCCCATTAACGAATGTCGGCTAATTGAGGGGGGGGCTGGGATCGTTGGGAGCCCCCCCCCGAACGTGCAGCATCGGGTGCCCCGCCCCCTGTACAGCCCCGCCCCCTGTACAGCCCCCTTCAGGCCCCGCCCCTCAGGCCCCGCCCCCTGTACAGCCCCGGGCTCGGCCCCGCCCCCCCCGCATGGATTTTTACGGAAACTTCGCTCTTTAAAATAAAATTGAATCTCTGGAAGCGGAGTGTGGGGCACACGGGGGGGGGAGGGTGTGCTCCTGGTCGCCATGGTAATAGGGGGGTGTTGCTCTGCTGTTGCCGTGGCAACTCTGAGGGACTCCGCCGTGACCTCACCGGGTGAGGGGTGTCCCCGCCTCCAGGTGTTAATGATGGCTCGTTAATATTAATGAACGGCGTTAACATTCATGAGGCTCTTAGCGACCGGCCAGGCCCTTCGCAAGGCCACACCCTGCAAGCAATGCCGCACTCCCATTGGCTGTTAAGCCCGTCAGTCACGGGGAAAGGCGAGGCTAGGAGTTCCTCGCTCCTTATTGGCTCTTCCACGCCTTAAAGAGGCGGCTTTGCTCGCTTACTGGTCGGCGTGACTACCTGCCATCCAATCCTGGGCTATCCGTTCTCTCATTGGCTACAGACCGCTGCCAATCATCATGCCGCGGCGGGCTGCGTCCTAGCGTGCGCTCCGATTGGTTTTCTGACCCGTCCGTCAGATGCGCGGTCGCTCATTAGCTGCGGCGGCCGCTCGGGTCGGCCCGGGCGGGGCGCGGGCCGCCGCGGCGGAGGACAGACGAGTCGGGAGGAGAGGGACGGAGCAGCCCCGCCCGGGCGCGAGTCGGCCGCTCCGGCTGCCATGGAGGACGGAGTCTATGGTAGGCCCTGATGGGATAGGGTGGGGCGGGGCGCGTGACGGTGGCCGCGTGGGGTCGGTTCCAAAGGGGTGGGGCGGGCCTCGGTCACGTAACGGGCCCGTATCGTTTACCCCGGGGGGGAGCGGTCACGTGGCAAGGCTTCACCACTCCCTTCCCCGGCTGGGGGGGGCGGTGGGTCAAACCATTCAATGGGATGTTGGGGGAAGGTGTGCGCGGAGGTAATTTCTTAGGCCACGCCTTCTATGAGCTGACCACGCCCCTTTTCAGTCGGGCCACGCCCCCCTTACCGACCCGGCGCTGCGCATGGGATTGATTCTGGGCGGGGTTTGAGGTGAAATGGGCGTGGCTAGCGGAGGGGGCGTGGCTAGAGGAGAGGTGCGGCCTCGTGAGGGAAAACGTGTTCTAGCAGAAAAGGGCGGTGCTTGGTGGAGGGGGCGTGGTTTAGGAAAAGGGGCGGGGTCAAGGCCAAGAGCTGGTGGCTGGGGAGGGAGGGGGCGCAGCCACGGGCCCCCGGGTGGGTGTCTGGGGCAGGGCGTGGGGGCTGTGAGCCCCTTGGCCCCCCCAGTGCCCCCTGACCTGACGGTGGAGGAGCGGCTGGAGCTGGAGAGCATCCGGCGGCGCAAGCAGGAGCTGCTGGGGGAGATCCAGCGGCTGCGGGAGGAGCTGAGTGAGGCCATGAGTGAGGTCGAGGGGCTGGAGGCCAACGAGGGCAGGTACCCCCCAAATAAATACCCCCCAGAATCTCCCCCAAACCCCTGACCCCCCCTCGATGGTCTCCAATGCTCCAAAAGACACCTCTAGGATGCCTGGACATCCAGCTGGCACCCTAAACTAACCCCCAGGGCTGCTAGATATTCCTCTGGGACCCCCCAAAACCCACCTGAGCCCCCAGAACTGCCCCCCAGGGCCCTCAAATACACACCTGAGACCCTAGACCCCCCCTCTGGGCCTCCAAATGTCTCCCTTGAGGCTTCCGAATACGCCACCGGGACCCCTCAATCTTGCCTGAGCCCCTAAATCTCTCCCTCCAGAATCCCCAGATACCCCCCAGCACTCTGACACCTGGTCTGGGGTCCCCTGTACACAAAGACCCCGTTCACCCGCCATCCCATGCCTGGGGAACCCCAAAAACCTGGTGCTGAGACCCCAGTCTACCCTCCCCAGTGCATGGGGTGGGCCCAAACACCATGAGGACCCCCCAAAATCCACCCCAGAGCCCCTAAATGCCCCACAACAACCCCAGGTTACCCCCGCCCCCCAGGTGATTTGGGTCTTCTCAGCCTGTCTGAAGGCTCAGGGCACCCCCAGAGCTGCCCTCTTACTCTGGGGTCCCCCTAAAAATACCCTCCAAAGTTTGAGGGCCCCCCCCCCCCCCCCCGATCCTGGTTTAACCTCCCCCCTTCAGCAAAACCCTCCAGAGGAACCGAAAGATGGGGATGGGCCGCAAGAAATTCAACATGGACCCCAAAAAGGTGAGGGGAGCATTCCTGGGTGTCTGGGTCTTGGTGCCCACCCCCCCCCCTTCCCATGTGGGGGCAGGGGGTTTCCTGGCTGCCTGGATCCCTGATGTTTTTGGGGTTCAGGGGATCCAGTTCCTGGTGGAGAACGAGCTGCTGCGGCACACGGCCGAGGACATCGCCCGCTTCCTCTACAAGGGCGAGGGGCTCAACAAGACTGCCATCGGCGACTACCTGGGCGAGAGGTGGGGGTTCACAGGGGCAGAGGTGGGGGGCTCAGTGGTGGGGAGGTGGGGGCTCACTGGGTGCAGGCAGAGCTTCCACAAGAGCCCCCGGCCCAGGACATGGCACCACTCGCCTGGGTCAAGCCTGGGGAGGGTCTGGGTGATTGACAGTGTGGTGGGTGGGGCATGTGTGTGGGCAGGGTCTGTTGGTGATTGACAGCTTGGCTCCACCCACCCCCTTCCCAGGGAAGAGTTCAATATTGGGGTGCTGCATGCCTTTGTGGACCTCCACGAGTTCACAGACCTTAACCTGGTGCAGGCGCTGAGGTGAGGGTCACTTGGGGGTTCTGGGGGATCGCTTGGGGGTCTGGGGTCCCTTGGGGAGGGGGGGTGGGGGGTGGGCTTTGAGACCTTTTGGGTGCTGGAAGCCCTGTGGGGGCCATTTTGAGGCCCTGGAAGGTTGAGAAACAATTTGGAGAGGTCCTGGAAGAGAATTTGGGGGCCTTTTGGGGGGCTGAGAGCCATTTTGAGGCTCTGGGGACTACTTGGGGGTCAGAGTGGTCTTTGAGGGTTGTTCTGGGGGGGCCTGGAGCCTTTTGGGGGGCTATTTAGGGGCACAGGGAGGGTTAGGGACACGGGGAGGGTTTGGGGGTCTGGGAGATTCCTTGAAGATTTGGGAGGGGATCAGATGAAGGACTATGGAGGATCTGGGGGGTCCCGGGGAGGGTTTTGAGGTCCCAGGAAGGATCTGGGAGGTTGCTGGGGGTGTCAGGAGCCCTGTGGGTGTGGGGAGGCCTGAGGGGGGTGTTGGGGGATGGTGGGGGATTTGGGGTGCCCCCCCCCCGCCCCAGGCAGTTCCTGTGGAGCTTCCGGCTGCCGGGGGAGGCGCAGAAGATCGATCGGATGATGGAGGCCTTTGCCCAGCGCTACTGCCTCTGCAACCCTGGCGTCTTCCAGTGCACGGGTAGGGGGCGGTGAGGGTCCCGTGGGGCTGGGGGCGGGGCTCGACCCGTTGGATCCACCCCCTGGCCACGCCCTGCCACTCCCACCCACCCTTCTTCCTCATCTCTGTGGGCTGGATCCCTGGTGGGTCCCCTGTGCCACCCCCCCTGACCGCTTGGGTGCTGGGGTTCCCCCCCGAGTAATCTGGATGTTGGGGTCCCCCCGTTCCCTTGTTTGCCCCCTTGGATGCTGGGCCCCCCCGTGCCCCCCAGTCACCAGGATGCTGGGGTCCGCCCATGCCCTCACCCCTTCCCATGCTGTGGGTGCCCCCCCGTGACCCCCCCTGCCCCCAGACACCTGCTACGTGCTCTCCTTCGCCGTCATCATGCTCAACACCAGCCTGCACAACCCCAACGTGCGGGACAAGCCTTCGGCCGAGCGCTTCGTCGCCATGAACCGCAGCATCAATGACGGCGGCGACCTGCCGGAGGAGCTGCTGCGGGTAGGGTGGGGCCGGAGGCGGGGCCTGGCAGGGTGTGGCTGCGATGGGCAGGGCCTGAGGCTGACCATGCCTTCTCTTGCCCATCCGCCCCCCAGAACCTGTACGAGAGCATCCGCAGCGAGCCCTTCAAGATCCCTGAGGATGACGGCAATGACCTGACCCACACCTTTTTCAACCCCGACCGCGAGGGCTGGCTGCTCAAACTGGGTGAGCCCCCGGCCACGCCCCAGGCCACCCCCACCCCCATGGGTCCTCTCTCATCTCTGTCTCCCCTGTGGCTGCCCTGGGTGTACACCCCCACCTCAGACTGCACCTTCCCAGTAGCCCCCAGCCTCCCTGTCCCTTCCCAGTGGCCCCCAGTCCTGCTTAGGTGCCTCCCCAGTGGCTCCCTGACCCCCAGTGCCTCCCGGTCCTGCTCAGGTGCCCCCAGTGCCTCCCTGGACCTTCCCAGGTGCCCCCAGTGTGTGCTGGTGCCCCCCCGCCGTACCCCCCAGTTCCCCCGGGGGTTTGTGGGGGGCCAGTTCCCGTACAGACATGACTGACATCTCTCTCTTTTCCTCTGTCTGTCCCCGCCCCGTACCTGTGACTTCTTCCCCCCCCCCCGCCCCTCCCCTCGCTGCTGATGCCTGGCCCGGCCCCCCAGGAGGTACGTACTGGAGAGGGGGAGGGGGGCAGCACCTGGGGTCTCCCCCACAAAAAAATCCCACTGACACCCCCCCCCGCCCCCTGAAATCCCAGCATGGTTCGTGGTTTGGGGGCTGGCAGGATGCTCTGGGGCTTGTGCCCCCCTCCCCAAATCTACCTCCCCCACCCTCCAATTCCCTTTGGAACCCCCCACAATCCACGTGGCTCTTTGGGGACCCCTGGCTGCCCTCTGAGGAGCCTCCCGAGCCCCCCGCGAGCCCCCCCCTGTCCCCCCCAGGTGGGAGGGTGAAGACGTGGAAGCGGCGCTGGTTCATCCTCACCGACAACTGTCTCTACTACTTCGAGTACACTACGGTGAGAACCCCACCTGCCCCCTGACCCCAGACTCCCCTGGGGTGTTCTGGCCCCCCCTGCTCCTCAAAACCCTGTGGGTCTCCTGAATCCCGCCAGCATTGTCTGGGCTTTTTTGTGTACCCTAAGGTGACAACCCCCCTGACCCTGTTTCTCTCTGCCCCACCCCCCCCCCTTCTGGGGACCCTCGCATGATACTGTGCACCCCCCAAGAAACCCACCAAGCGCCTGGGGGACACCCCCTGACCCCTTTGGACCACCCTGGGCTCTCCCAAAACCCTGGGGCTCCCCTGACACCCTGGTCACCCGCAGGGACTTCCCCCTAAGCTCTGGGGTGGGGGGGGACCCCTTGACCCCCTTGGGTGCCCCCCAAGCCCTCTGGACCGCCCCCACCCCCCCCCAGGACAAGGAGCCGCGGGGCATCATCCCCCTGGAGAACCTGAGCATCCGTGAGGTGGAGGACCCCCGCAAGCCGGTGAGCCCCGCCCCCCCCGTGTCCCCTAGGTCCCTGCTGTGTCCCTTGTGTCCCCCCATTGTCCCCCCCATATCCCTTTGTACCCCAAGGACCCCCCATTTTGGGGGGCAGCTGTGCCCCCCAGCTGCCCCTCCAACTTGCCCCAACGAGGGGGTCCCCCACATCCTTTGCCCCCTGCCATGTGCTCCCCATATCTCCCCCATCCCCAAGACACCCCACTAAATTTCAGGGGGGCAGCTGCACCCTCCATCTCCCCCTCTACCTACCCACATCAAGGGGGTCCCTCCCAAACCCCCTCTGCTTATTTTCTGGTGCCCCCAAATTTAGGGGGAAGCCGTGCCTCCCCAGTTCCCTGTCTGCCTCCCCCCAACGTGGGGGCCCCCCAAATTTCCCCTGTCCCCCATCCCCAAGATCCTCCCCCCCATTTTTAGTGGGCAGCCATGCCCCCCCAGCTCCCTTTTTTTCCTTCTCCCCAGTGCAGGGGTCCCTTCTCCTTCCATCCCCTGCTTGCCCCCCCAGCCTGACATGCTGCCCCCTCCCCCAGCACTGCTTCGAGCTCTACATCCCCAACAACAAGGGGCAGCTGATCAAGGCGTGCAAGACGGAGGCAGACGGGCGGGTGGTGGAGGGGAACCATGTTGTCTACCGCATCTCTGCCCCCACCCGCGACCAGAAGGACGAGTGGATCAAATCCATCCAGTGAGCACCCCAAAACCCACCCCCCTGCACCCCAGAATCCCCCTGGGAGGTGTCCTCAACCCATACCTAGAGCTCCCTGTAGGGGTGGGATGTGCTAGAATTGCTGTATGGATCACTCTGGGAGGGAGCCAGGAGGAGGGGCTGCTGTAAATCCCCCCCCCCACCCAGGGACCCCTACGTTTTCTTGGAGGGGGTCTTCACACACACACCCCGGGACCCCTAAATCCTTCTGGGAGGGGTCCTCCTCCCGGCTCCCAGGGGCTTTATATGGAGTGGGGTGTGTTTGGATCACCCTGTGGACCACTCCCAAGCATCTGGGCTTCCCCTGAGGCGGGGGGTGGGGGGTGGGATTTGTCCTGGGGGAGAAGTCTGCCTATCCACCCCTGGGGCTCCCCAAATCCCCTCGGTTCCCCCCCCCCCAGGGCAGCGGTTAGCGTCGACCCCTTCTATGAGATGCTGGCTGCCCGCAAGAAGCGTATTTCAGTGAAGAAGAAGCAGGAGCAGCCCTGAAGGGGGGCCGGGACCCCCTGGGAAACCCGCCCTGGACCATGAGGGACACCCCCCACCCCACCCCAAGGACCCTTCTGGACCACACGGGACCCCGCCAGGACCACGAGGGACCCTTCTGGATCATGTGGGATGACACCCCCAGACCACAGGGGACCCTCCTGGACTATGAGGGACCCCCCGCAAGGACCACAGTGGACTCCCCCAAGACTATGAGGGACCCCTCTGGACCACACAGGACCCTGTGGGACCCCCTGTGATCATGAGGAAACCCCCCCAAGACAACCCTGGACCTCTCCAGGACTGTGAGGAGACACCCCCTGCCCCGGGCCCCCTTTAACCCCTCAGGTGACTCCCCCATGAACCACAAGGCACCTTGAGGGACCCCCAAGGACAATATGGGATCCCCTGGCTCTTGGGGGTCCCCTCCCCAAACCCTGAAAGGATGCCCCTGGGACCGCAAGCTGCCCACCCCCCCACCCCACCCCTCTTTGAGGGACCTCTGGTACAACACGGGGTCCCACCCTGGGCCCCCCCTTTGGGGACACACACAACCCCCCTCTATGTGTGTGCGTGGACACAGACCCTCCCACGCATGCACCCCGTGGGGCATGGGGGGGGGGGGGCACACACGTGTGAGTGGGGCTTCTGCTGGGCAGAAGCAGGAGGCTGGCGTGTGTGAGGTGGGTGCACAGACAAACCTTGTCTGCAGCTTCCCCACCCGACCCCCAGTGCCCCCCAGTCCCTCCCAGTTTGGCGTGAGGGTGGTGTCTGAGGAGTCTCTGCCTTCCCCCTCCCCCCCCCCCCCTATTTATGGCTCTGCCCCATTAAAGCTGGTGAACACAGTGGGGGTCCAGCCTTTTTCTTGGGGGGGTGGGGGAGGCAGACGTGGGGGGGGCAGGGCAGCTCTGTGTAAGGTTTTATTTTGCAGTTTTTGGGGGAATAAAACACTGGTTTGGGAGTGGATGGGGCTGGGCACCACGCCCCCCCACACACACGCCCCCCCCCCCCCCCACACACACACCCCATGGGGGAACCCAGGCATGCAGCCCTCCAATTTCCCCCAAGGGTGAGGAGCGTTGGGGGTACCTGGGCATCCTGGGAGGGGGATTGGGGGCAGGATGGACCCCCTAAAAGTGGACCCAGGTGTTGGGGGGACCCAGGTGCCCAGCGGGGGTGAAGGGCCGATGGCAGAGGGTAGGGTGGACCCCCCCCGCCCCGCGCCAAGAGCTGCCCCAGGCATCTGGGGGGGGAGGGGTTCAAGGGCTGCGTGTGTGGGGCTGCCCAGGTGTCTGGGGGGGACCTAGGTGTGGGGGGTGGGGGTGCCAATGGAGGTCAAGGACCAATGTTAGAGGTAAGGGGGACCCCCACCGCCCCAAGGGTGGACTCAGGCATTTGGGGGCTGGGAGGGCAATAGAGGGCAAGGGTCAATGTCAAAGATGAAGCGGACCCCCCCCATGTGTGGACGTCTGGGGTGTGGGGACACAGGCGTCTGGGGCCACCCAGCGAGTGGGGCAGAGAACCCAGGCATTGGGGGGGCTCTCAGGGACAGGGGTCAAAGGGCAGGGTGGTGACACCGCCGTGCAGCTCGAGGCCACCTTCAGCCCAGGCCAGCAGGTCGCCGGCCGCCCGGGCACTGCAGCCGGCCACCGCGGCCACCTCTGCTGCGTCCAGCACCCGGCTCCACAGCTGGAACTCGGAGATCTCCCCCACGAAGGCCTGTGTGGCATCGAACCGGCCACCCAGCGCGTCCTGCAGGACACGTGGCGCCATGGGGACACAGGGATGTGCTGCCCACGTGGCACTGGGACAGGACACCATGGCACCCACACAGCATGGGGACGTGGCACAGGGACAGGGGGACATGGCACCCATGTGGCACAGGGACGTGGGGATGGGGACGTGGCAGCCGTGTGGCATGGGGACACGGGGATGGGGACATGACACCCGTGTGGCATGGGGGCATGGGGATGTGGCACTCATGTGGCACAGGGACATGGGGACATGGCACCCGTGTGGCACGGGGAGGTGGGGATGGGGATATGGCACTGGTGTGGCACTGGGATGTGGGGATGTGGCACTGCTGCCGCACAGGGACATGGGGACGGGGAGGTGGGGACAGGGACATGGCACAGGGACAGACAGTGGGATGTGTCCCCATGACCCTGTGGTGTCCTGTGACCTCGAGGTGTCCCCGTGCCCCCCCCCCATGTCCCTGCACGCCCCCCCCTCCGTGCCCCCCCCATCCCCACCGCTGTACCTGCTCCTGGCCGAGGACGAGGACACCGTGGGGGCGCAGGGGGTGGCCGGCCGCCAGCCCCCCGCCCCGGCCCCGGGGGACCCCGTCCTGGAAGCTGCGCCAGGTGCCCCCCGCTGCCGCCCAGGTCACACAGACGTGCTGCCACCGGCCCGGGGACGGGGACAGCGCCAGCGGCACTGCCTGGGGGGGCTGTCAGGGCTGGCCCCACAGAGCCCCCAGCCCCACGGCTCCCCCCCACCCCTCCATAGACCCCTGCCCCCCAATACTTCCCTATAGCCCGCCCATCCCCCACTCCCCCATCCCCCCCCTTCCCCCACCCCCAACCCCCTGGTACTCACAGCCCCCCATAGCCCCCATCAGCCCCACCTCCCTCCCCCCATAACCTTCCATAGCTCCCCTCAGTTCCCCCGTAGCCCCCCCACTTCCCAGTCCCCCCATATCCACCTGTAGCCCCCCCTCCTCCCAGCCCCCAATATCCCCCCCTTCTCCCAGTCCCTCATAGCCCCCCAATAGCGCCCACTCCTCCCAGCCCCCCATATCCCTCTCAATAGCCCCCACTCCCAGCCCCTCATAGCCCCCCCAATAGCCCCCCCAGTAGCCCCCCACCCCTCCCAGCCCCCCATAGCCCCCCCCAATAGCCCCCCCCCCCCACTCCCAGCCCCTCATAGCCCCCCAGCAGCCCCCCCCCCCCAGCCCCCTGTAGCCCCCCCACCTGGTCATCCACCAGCAGCTCCATGGGGCGCCCCCCCCACGCCAGCAGCACCAGCTCATTGGGCTGCCCGGGGGCAGCGTAGGAAAAGGGGGTGCCCAGGGCCGGGGCCCCCCCGGGGCGCAGCCAGAGGCAGGCGGAGAGCGCTCGCAGCGCCCGCCGCACTGTGCCCCGCGCCCGGGCGAACATGTAGTTGGTGCGGAGGGGGAAGGCCACGCGGAAGCCCCCCCGGTGGACCCCGGCACCTGGGGAACCCCCTGGCCATCAGCATGGGGCGCTCGTAGTGGGGTGGGGGCCACCGTGGGGGTCCCCAGTCACTCTGTCCCCTGGGGGTTCCGTCCTTTGGGGATGCCCTGGGCAGGGGGATCCCACCCTTGGGGGTCCCCAAGAGTCCCCCACCCCGTGGGTCCTACCCCTGAAGGTCCCCAACCTTTTTCCCCAAGTGTTCCCACCCCTGGGGGTCCCCAGCCCCGGAGGGTCCCCAACCCCTGTCCCCAAGTGTCTCCAACCCTGGGGGTCCCCAGCTCTCCGTACCCAGCCCCAGGGGGTCCCCAACCTCTGTCCCCAAATGTCCCCATCCCTGGGGGTCCCACTCCTGAGGGTCCCCAACCCTCTGTCCCCAGCCCCTGGGGGTCCCCAACCTCTGTCCTCAAGTGTCCCCAATCCCGGGGGTCCCACTCCTGGGCGTCCACAGCCCACTGTCCGCAGCCCCGGGGGGTCCCCAACCTCTGTCCCCAAGTGTCTCCAACTCTGGGGGTCCCCAACCCTCTGTCCCCAGCCCTGGGGGGTCCCCAACCCCTGTCCCCAAGTGTCCCCAACCCTGGGGGTCCCCAACCTTTGTCCCTACCCCGGGGGTCCCCGTACCTCCTGCTGTTCCCTCACCCTTGTGCTTGTCCTGGGGGTCCTTGACATCCTGGTGGTCCCTGAGGTCCCCGTGGTCCTCGTGGTCCTCCTCTTCCTCATGGGCCTCATGGTCACCATGGTGATGGCTGTGGGCCCAGTGATGCTCCAGGTGGTTGCCATGGGGATGGCCATGCTTGCTGTGGTCACCGTGGTGGTTGCCGTGGTTCCCATAGTGGTTGCCATGAAGATGGCTGTGGTGGTTGCCATGGTGATCCTCGAAATGGTTGCCAGGGAGGTTGCTGTGTTTGCTGTGGTCGCTGTGGTGGTTGCCATGGTTCCCGTAGTGGTTGCTATGGAGGATGCCGTGGTGGTTGCTGTGGTCGCTGAGCTTGCTGTGGTTGCCGTGTTGATCGTGGGGATCACTGGGTTTGCCGTGGTCGCCATGGTGGTTGCTATGGTGGTCGCTATGGAGGATGCTGTGGGGCTTGGCGTGGGCACTGAGCTTGCTGTGGTCCCCGTGGTGACTGTGGTGGTTGCCATGCAGACCCTCATGGTGGTTGCTATGGAGGATGCCATGCAGGTTGCCATGGTCACCAGCCTTGCTGTGGTCACTGGGCTTGCTGTGGTCGCCATGGTGACCGTGGTGGTTGCCATGGTCACTGGGCTTGCTGTGGTCGCCATGGTGATCGTGGTGGTTGCTGTGGTCACCGGGCTTGCTGTGGCCACCATGGTGACCGTGGTGGTTGCCATGGGGGCTCTCATGGTGGTTGCCATGCTTCTCGTGGTCACCGTGATGGCCGTGGTGGCTGCCATGGTTGCCATGATGATTGCCATGGTGGTCGCCATGGTCACCATGGTGGTTGCTGTGGTCGCCATGGTGGTTGCCGTGGTGGTCGCCATGGTCACCATGGTGGTTGCCGTGCTGGTCGCCGTGCTGGTTGCCATGCTTCAAATGGTGGTCGCTGTGGTGGCCGTGGTCGCCAAAGTGGTTGCCATGGTGGCTGTGGTGGTTGCCATGGGGATGGCTGCCGTTGCCATGGTGATGGAGCTGCAGCTCCAGGAGTCCAATCTTCTTCTGCAGCGCCTCCCGCAGCCCCGAGACATTCCGGCTCTGCTGGGGGGGGCGTCACCCCACGGCGCCCAAACCTGCCCCCCACCTCACCCCGCAGCCCCCCACCTCACCCCACAGATCTCTCATCTTAACCCACAGCCCCCCCAACTGCCCCTTCATCTTCCCCCATAGCCTCATCCTGCCCCCCAGCCCCCCCCAGTTGCCCTCCAACCCCCCTTCCTGACCCCCAAGTGCCCCCATCCCCTCCCCCCACTTGCCCTTTGTGCCCCCCCCTCCCTCCCCGGGTATATTTAGCCCAAGGGCGGCCCAGGAGCTGCCCATTAATCCCTTGCCCAGAATTAATCAGCGCCGGGCTAATGAGGGCAACGAGGTGGGGGGGTGGGGTGGGGAGGGGGTTGGGGGGAGGGGAAGGGAAGACCCAGGCATCCGGACACCCCCACTCCCCCACCGCCTCCCTGCTGCAAGGCCACCAGATGGTCCCCAAAGAGGATCAGGGGGTAAGCTGGGGGTGGGGTGGGGGGGAGGGTGTGCGCCCCGATGCGCCCCAGCACACACACCCCCCCGCAGCCCCTCCGCCTCTGGTGGGACCCGGGCGTTTGGCCAGGGAGGTGTTGCACGAGGGAGCGGTGCATGAGGGAGCGGTGCACGAGGGTGCTGCAGCCCTAGGAGCTGTGCACGAGGATGGTGCATCGCAGGGAGCAATGCACAAGGCCAGTGCAACGCACAGAGCGATGCACAAGGCTGCTGCAGCATGAGGAGCAGTGCACGAGGGTGCTGCACCCCAGGGAGCAGTGAACGAGGATGGTGCAAGTTGTGTACCAGGATGATGCATCCCAGGGTGCCACACATGGGTGTGACACAGCACAAGGCACAAGGATGATGCGCTAAAGGGACCAACGCATAGGTGCACTGTGGCACGAGGAGCCATGCACGAGGACAGTGCACCACGGTGAGCACTGCACGAGGACGGCGCAACACGGGGAGCAATGCACAAAGACGGTGTAACACAAGGAGCGATACACGGGGGCAGTGCATCCCAGGGAGCGATGCAGAAGCGTGCCCCAACCAAGGTGTGTTGCACACGAGCATGCAAGCCCCTCCCCCCTTGCCGCCTCACCTGCAGCTGCTGCAGCCGCTGCCGCAAGCCCTGCAGCACCTGCTGCGCCCCTTCCCCCTGCCCCCGCCAGGCCTCCTCGTGCGACACCACCTCCTCGTGCGACGCCACCTCCTCATGTGAGGCCTGCTGGTGAGCCCGGGCCTGGCACCGGGCCAGCTTGGCTGCCAGCTCCCGCGCTGCCTCCCGCTGCTCCAATGCCGCCTCCCGCTGCTGCACCAGCGCCTCGCGAAGCCGCAGGATGGTGCGCCGTGCCCCTGCCAGCCCCTCGTAGGGGCCCTCGTGCAAACCGTCGTGCGACGCCTCGTGCGAGTCCTCATGTGAGGGGCCGGCGGAGCAGCCCGGCTCCATTTCAGGGGGGAGCGGGGTGCAGATGAAGCGGGGGAGGGGCTCAGGCCCCACCCCCCCCAGCAGCACCCCAAGGGTCACCAGGATGAGCGCGTGGGGTGGCATGGTGGGGGCACACGTGTGTGCAAGGCAAGGGTGTGGGGCGGGGTGCGTGTGCAGCTCCAGGAAGGCCTCTGCAACGCAAGAAAGGATCCCTGTGCACACACGTGTGCAACACGAGTGCTCTGCCCCCCATGTGCATGTGATGCAACAGCTCTCCCCTTGCACACGTGTGTGATATGAGCTGCAGGCCTTTGCACATGAGCGTGCAATGCAGGGAGCAGCCCTGTGCACACACGTGCAATATGTGCAACAGCCGCTCGCACACGTGTGTGCAAGACATGCAGCTCCCTTGTGCGCACAGACTCCTCCCGCCCTTTGCACGTGCACATGTGACATGTGTCATCCCCCCCCTTGCACACTCAGGTGCAGCACAAGCACCTCCAGCCCTTGCATGTGTATGTGCCATGCACGCACACACTTGCACACATGTGACCCCCCCTCCCCTTGCACCTCCTTGGTGCAACAGAAGCGATGCCCTTGCACGTGTGTGTGCAAGACCCCCTCGCCCCCCCCCCCCCCCCCGGCTTCCCCTCACACATGTGTGTGCGACACGGGGCCCTCCTGCCCCCCACCCCACATGTGTGTATCCCCCCCAGCCCCCCTTCCTCATACCTGTGCACACGCGTGTGTGACGCCCCACAGCTGCTTGCACGTTTGTTCCCGCGGCCACCCAGGCCGGGCCAGTGGTGCTTAATGGTCTTACTGGGCTTTACTGGGAGGGCGGGGGGGGGAGGGGGGGATCAGAGCGGCTCAGGCAGGGGGAGGGGGGGATTTGGGGGGGGATGGGTGGCACAACTGCCCCTCCCCACCCCCACACTATGGCTATGGGGCAGCTCTGCCCCATAACTGCCCCCCCCTCAAGTTCCCTCAGCTGCCCCCCAACCTGCCCCATGGCCCCCCACCTGCCCCCCAGTCCAAATCAGCTGAGGATTCGCTGGTTCCCAGTAAAGCCCAGTTGCCCCTATTAGTCCAAACCAGCTGGAGGGGGGGGGGGCAGTCCCCAGCACCCAGTACAAACCAGTCCCCCCAGTACAAACCAGTACACACCATATTATTCAAAGTAAAAGCCAGACCCGGAGTTTTTTTTTTTTAATGCCCCTCCCCCCCCTTGACCCTCCCCCACCCCCCCCTCCCCCATTCTGGGGGGGGGTTTGTTCTTCCTCGGGACCCCCAAGTTTGGCACTGGGGGGGCTACATGGGGGCAGGGCCCCCCCTTGCTGGGTCTGGGGTAGGGGGGAGGGGAGCGGCCCCCATTTTGGCACCGGCTGGGGGGGGCCATTCGCCCTCCCCCCCAAAGTCACTGTAGAAAAGGAGTGTTCGGGGGTAGGATCAGGCCCCTCCCCCCGCCGCCATGGAGGGGGCTGGGGGGGAGGGGCAGCAGGGGAGCCCCCTTCCCCCCCAAGTGGCTGCGATGGCTGGGGGAGGGGCTCCGGTACCCCCCCCCCCGGGTCAGTTCTCGATGGGGGCTGGAAAAGGTGGGGGGGGTGTCAGGTACCCCCAGCTCCAACCCCCTCCTGAGCACCCTCAACCCCCAAGCTCTGCCTCTTTGACACACCAGGACCCCCCAACCTCCCCCCCATCCACCCCATAGCACCCCTCAGACCCCCCATCTGCCCCTGTGACACCCCCCGCAGCCCCCCTGGATCTGCCCCATGGGACAGCCAACCCCCTTTACCTGCCCCATAGCCCCCCCCCCATCTGCTCCTTTGCTCCCTCAGCATCCCCACCCACCCTCACCTGCCCCATAACCCCCCAGCCCCCCCATCTGCCCCTCCGCACCCTTCAGCCCCCCCAAAATGTGCCTCATGACCCCCACCCCCCAGATCTGCCCCCTGGGACCACCCAACCCCCCTTATCTGCCCCTTTGCACCCCCCAGCCCCCCAGCTCTGCCCCCCACTCACGGGCCGTGGGGCGCTCGGGCTCAGGGGGGGCCCGGGGGGGGCTCCAGGGCAGGGGAGACGGTGAAGCGGGTGCCACGTCGGGGGTCCCCACCCAGGGGGGGGCCGGGGGGGTCCCGCTCCTCCTCCCACTCAAAGACCCCTCCTGTGGGGTGCCGGGGGTCAGGATCCCCCCCCCCAATGCCCAGGACACCCCTGTCATGGGGAAGAGACACACACCCCCCAGGACCCCCTTCTGTTGGGCAGGGACCCCCCCCTGCCCCAAAGGCTCCCGTGATGTGGGGCAGAGATCCCCCTGCCGCGGTTCCAGAGCCTCCCCTTGACCCAGGACCCCCTCGCTATGGGGCAGTGGCCCCCACCCGGGGCAGGGTCTCCCCCCAAGACCCCCGACCCCCCGCTACAGGGCAGGGACACTCCCCACCCCCAGTGCTCAGGGCCCACCTATACGGGGCTGAGCCCCTCCATGGGCCCAGTTCCCCCCGCCGTGGGGCAGGACACTCCCCCCCGGGTTCTCCCCGCGGCGGCAGTACCCACCGACTCCGTCAGGCGGCGCGAAAGCGTCGGGCTCCGCCCCCTCCCTCTCGGCGGCGCTCTGGCAGCTCAACTCGTTGGTAGGCGTCTCCTACGCGAGGTGGGGGGCGGAGCCTGTCATCGCCCCTCCCCTCCGCCCCACCCTCCCCGCCCCTGTGGGCGGGGCTTCCCGCGCCCCGCCAGCATATCAGCGCCGTCCCCGCCCACCTGGTCAAAGAGGTAGATGGTGACGTCATCGAAGAAGGACACCATCTTGCGCTTCCGCGCCAGCGCCGCTTCCGCTTCAGCCGCGGCCCTCGGCGACTTGAGGAGGCCCCGGAGGCCGCGCCCGTCCCAGCGGGTCACCACCACCGGCACCGCCGGCTCCGCGGCGCCGCCCCCGCCCGCCGCCTCGGCTCCCTCGGCCTCGGCCTCTTCTTCCTCTTCCTCGTCCTCCTCCTCCTCCTCCTCCTCCTCCTCCGGCGGCCCCCGCGCCTCCGCCGCCTCCCAGCGCGGGGCTCGCGGGCCGCGCCGGGGGAAGGGCCTCAGGGCCAGGGGCGGCAGCGGGAGAGAGAGGCGGGAGGCCTTCGCTGGGGTGGGGCAGAGGCCGTGGGGAAGGGGAGAGGGCAGCGGGGCGGGGTTGGGGGGTGGGGAGGGTGTGTGGGGCAGGTTAGGGGACAGTGGGGCAAGGTTGGGGGCGATAGAGGGCGTGGGAGGGGAGGTTGGGGGCGGAGAGGGGCCGTGGGGCAGGTCAGGGGTTAGTGGGAGGTCGGGGGTGGGGTTATAGGGCAGGTTGAGGGGTAGTGGAGCAAGGTTGGGGGGGTTAGAGGGGGGCGTGGGGCAGGTTTAGGCGGTTTGGGGGTGCAGGAGGGCAGGTTGAGGGGCAGAGCAGGGCAATGGGGCAGGTTAGGGGGCAGTGCCGTGATGTTGGGGGGTAGAGAAGGGCCGTGGGGCAGGTTAGAGGGCAGTGGGGATGGTTGGAGGGTTAGAGGGGGCAGAGAAAAGGGACAAAAAGTCAAAAGGGGGGGACAAGGAGGTGCCCCCTTCCCACAATGCACCACCCCAGAAGACCCCCCACCTCCTGCCCCCAAAAGCCCCTTGTTGCCCCCCTCTTCCCAGCCTCATTCCTCACCCACCTCGGATGTCGGCGCTGCTGGGGGTGGGCGTGGGGACGGGGACGTCGGTGGCGCCGCCGCCGTGGCCGTTGTCCCCCACCCGCCCTCTGCTGGCCCCCCCCTGTGCCAGGGCCTCGGGGTGCTCGTCCTGTCCCCGGGGTGCCAGCAGATTTCGGGTGACGTCCTCGCGTAGGGTGACCTGCAGTTGCTCCTGGCACACCTGCACCACGAACCCCCCTTCGGCAGTGGCCCCGGGGACGTCCCCGTCCCTGTCCCCCTGCCCGCGATGGGACACCTGTGTCCCCGGGGTCACCGCCACCTTGGTGGTGCCACTGCCACCGGCCCCTGCTGCGGGTGATGGGGATGTCTCTGTCTCGTAGCCGCTGTCCCCTGGGCGCTGTCCCGGTGAGGGTGGTGACACCCTTGGGGCTGGGGACACCTTGGGAGGTTCTTTTGGGGATGGCCCCCCTGGAAGTTTCGCTGGGGACCCTCTTGGGGATCTCCTCTGGGGACCCTGTGGAGAGATCTCTTGGCATTTCTTTGGGGATGCCTTTGGGGTCATCATCTCTTGACACCTCCTTGGGGACGCCTTTGGGGACATCTCTTGGAGTCTCCTTGGGGAACCCCTTGAGGACATCTCTTGGCGTCTCCTTGGGGACATCTCTTGGCATCTCTTCGGGGCTGCCTTTGGGGTCATCTCTTGGCATCTCTTTGGGGACATCTCTTGGAGTCTCCTTGGGGAACCCCTTGAGGCTCTCTCTTGACATCTCCTTGGGGATGCCTTCGGAGACCTGGGTGGACCCTTCCCCGGGGACCCCTTTGGGGACCGGGCTGGGGACCCTGTTGGGGACTTTGAGCACCTCCTTGGGGACCCCTTGGGCACCTTCTCCAAGGACGCCTTTGGGGACATCTCTGGGCATCTCCTCAGAGACCCTTTTGGGGACCTCTTGGGACACTTCTCTGGGGACCTCCTGGGACATCTTTTTGTGTCCCCTTCTGGGCACTGCCTTGAGGATGTCATCGGGCAGTTCGGGGGGGGCATCCCTGGGGATGTCTCTTGGCACCTCTCTGGGGACCCTGACAGGGACATCTCTTGACATCTCTTTGGGGGCTTCTCTTGGCACCTCTCTGGAGACCCTGCTGTGGACCCCTTTGGGGACATCTCTGGGGACATCCCTTGGCACATCTCTGGGGATCCCTTTGGGGACATCTCTGGGGACATCCCTTGGCACCTCTCTGGGGATCCCTTTGGGGACATCTCTGGAGACCCCTTTGGGGATGTCCCTTGGCACCTCCCTGTGCCCCCCCTTGGGCCGCCACCTTGGGTGTCCCCGCCTGGCCAGGGGATGACCGTGGGGGGGTCCCCGAGAACCCCGGGTACCAGGGCCACCTTCTCCTCGGGACCCTCGGCCAGTGCGGCCAGCGGTGGCACAGCCACGGCCACGAGGATGCCGGTGCCTGGGAAGGGAGACCCTGGTGGGGGTCCCCAAGGACCCCCCCGGGGAAAATCCTCCCTCAGGGATGTCCCTGGTGCCCCAGGCGTCGTCCCTTGTATCCACAGGGATGTCCCTGGTGCGCCGGGTGCTGTCACATCTGTCCAATGTGACCACGGGGAGGTCCCTTGTGCCCCTGGCACTGTCATGTCTGTCCAAGGGGGCGTCCCTTGTGATGAAGGCAGCATCTCTTGTGACAAAGGGGATGTCCCTTGTGCCCCAGGTGCCATCTCTGGTGGGGTAGGTGACATCTCTTGGGTCCATGGGGACACCTCTGGTGTCACTGGGGATGTCCCATGTCCCCCAGGCACTGTCTCTCGTGCCAAAGGTGACATTTCGTATGCCCAAGGGGATGACCCTTGTTCCCTGGGTAACATCTCTTGTGTAGGTGCCATCTCTTGTGCCCATGGGGATGTCTCTGCTGCCAAAGGGGACATCCCTTGTGCCGAAGGTGCCATCTCTTGACCCCATGAGGCCATCTCTGCTGCCAAAGGGGATGTCCCTTGTGTGCTGGGCACTGCCTCTCCTCTCAAAGACGTTTCTTGTCCCCACGGGGACGTCTCCAGTGCCAAAGGGGACCTCTCTGATGCCGAAGGTGCCACCTCTCCCATCAGCGGTGGCCTTTCTTGTCCCCATGGGGGCATCTCTGGTGCCAGAGGGGACGTCCCTTGTGTCCCAGGCACTGTTTCTGGTGTCAAAGGTGACATTCCTTGTCCCCACGGGACCATCTGGGGTGCTGAAGGGGATTGTGTCCCAGGTGCCACCTCTCTGGTCAATGGTGGCCTCTCTTGGCCCCACGGGGCCATCTCCAGTGCTAAAGGGGACGTCCCTTGCATCAACGGTGGCCTCTCTTGTGTCAACGATGACATGTCTTGTCCCCATGAGGCCACCTCCGATGCCAAAGGGGATGTCCCTTGTGCCCCAGGTGCCACCTGTCTGGTCAGCGGTGGTCTCTCTTGGCCCCATGGAGCCATCTCCAGTGCCAAAGGGGACGTCCCTTGTGCCAACAGTGGCCTCTCTTGAGTCAACAAAGACCTCTGTTGTCCCCATGGGGCCACATCCAATTCCAAAGGGGGTGTCCCTTGTGTCCCAGGTGCCACCTCTCTTGTCAATGGTGGCCTCTCTTGCATCAACAAAGACCTTTGTTGTCCCCACAAGGCCATCTCCAATGCCAAAGGGGATGTCCCTTGCATCAATGGTGGCCTCTCTTGTCCCTGAGGGGCCACCTGTAGTTCCAAAGGGGATGTCCCTTGTGAACCAGGTGCCACCTCTCTTGTCAGTGGTGGCCTCTCTTGCATCAACAAAGACCTTTCTTGGCCCCACGGGGCCATCTCCAATGCCAAAGGGGATGTCCCTTGTGCCAGCGGTGGCCCCTCTTGCATTGACGAAGACCGCTCTTGTCCCCATGGGGCCACCTTCAGTTCCAAAGGGGACATCCCTTGCGCCCCAGGTGCCACCTCTTTGGTCATCGCCGTCCCCTCTTGTCCCCACAGTGCCACCTCGTCTTGCCCCACTGCTGCCCCCTGCCCCTCTGCCCCCCAAAGCCCGGGGTGACCAGCGGTCTCGGTGGCTTCAGTGGCCTCAGTGGCCGCGGGACACTCCACCAGGGACCCCCTCTCCGCCCGCAGGGATGAGTCGTCCCCGGCGCTGTCACAGCGGGGCCGCAGGGGGGCCCCCCGCTCCCGCCACCCGCGCACCACATCGGCACGGGCCAGGGCGCAGGTACAGGGGGGTGGGGGGGTGTCCCCATCCTCTCCCTCCTCGTCCCCCCGGCAGAGGGGACAAGCCAAGGGGCGCCGGGGGCTGCTCCCCCCACTTCCAGCCGTGCTCCCTGCCGAGCTGCGCTCCCCCCACCCTTCCCCAGCTCCCCCCATCAGTGCTGTCTCCTGCACCCCGCGAAAGGGGTTGAGCCCCCCCCGACGGCTAGGGACAGCGGGGGGGGCCATGGCCTCACCGGCGTCCCCCCCACCTTCGTGTTCCTCCAGGCGGATGTAGTACTCGCTGGTCCCCGAGGGGCTGCGGGCACCCAACACCGGCAGCACCCCGGGGGTCCCCAAGGTACTGGGGCGGTTTTTAAGTGGGGGTCCCCCACCAGAGCGGCCCCCCCGGGCGCGTTCCCAAAGACACTCGAAAGCCAGACGTCCCCGGCTGCTCTGGGTGACGGTGAGGACGTCCTCGGGATCGGGGCCAGGGAAGGTGTCGAGGAGGGGGAAGGCGGAGGGAGGGCGAGGGGGGGGGGCTGGCGCCGGGGACCCCCCCTGGGGACCCCGCAGGAGGGTGCTCAGCCGGCGGTGCAGCTCTTCCAGCGATGGGCGCTGGGGGGGCGGGCGCCAGCAGGACTGCAGCACCCCGAACCTGCGGGTGGCACCCACCCCCCACGGTGGGTGTTGGCGGGCAGGGGGCACTCACGGGGACACCCCCCAGGGATGGGGAGACAGGGACACCCCGGGGATGGCGGGTGTGTGTGTGTGTGTGTGTTTGTGACAGGGGCACCCCAGGGATGGAGATGGGGGGTGTGGGGTGGGGGGGTGTGACGGGGACACCCCGGGGACAGAGATGGTGGTGGTGGGGAGGTGATGGGGACACCCCGGGGACGGGGATGGCAGGGGCAGGAGGTGACAGGGACACCCCAGGGATGGAGATGGCGGGGGTGTGTGTGACAGGGACACCCCAGGGACGGGGATGTGGGGGTGGGGGGAGGTGACGGGGACACGACAGGGATGGAAATGGGGGGGGGGGGGTGAGGTGACGGGGACACCCCAGGGGCAGGGATGTGTGTGTGTCAGGGACACCCCAGGGAAGGGGATGGCATGGTGGGAGGGGACAGGGAAAGTGACAGGGACACCCTGGGGATGGGGACACCCAAGGGATGGGGATGGCATAGGGGGATAGGACAGGACAGTGACAGGGACACACACCCCAAGGACGGGGACAACCCAGGGACGGGGGTGGCATGGGGTGGGGGATGACAACGGAACAGTGACAGGAACACCCCAGGGACAGTGGCAGGGACACCCAAGGGATGGGCACCTACCCCCCTGGGGGGACAGGGACAGATGGGAGGACACAGCCGGTGGGTGGATGTATTGGGGGGTCCCTGTCCCCCCCCATGTCCCCCTGTCCCCCCCATGTCCCCCTGTCCCCTCCCACTCACCAGCTGTCAGCGTGGGGCAGGCGGAGCCGGGGGCGGCCAAGAGCCAGGGGACGTCGGCGCATCAGGCGGCCGAGGAGCTCCTGGTCCGAGAGGTGCTGGTAGGGCTGGACCCCCAGCTCAAACAGCTCCCACAGCGTCACCCCCAGCGACCTGATGGGGACACCGTGACACCCTCCTTGTCACCACAGACGCCACCACCCAAGGACTGTCGTGCTGGATACAGTGGCATTGTGACACCATGATGCCAGGTGTGGTGGCGTCACGACACAGTGAGGCTTGTCACCCTAACGCTAGTGACTGTCATGTGGGGTGACAACACCATGATGCTTGTCACTGTCACACCAGGGGCCATCATGCCGGGTCTTGTGGCATCACAACACCGTGACACTTGTCACCGCCACACCAGGGCCCACCGTAGCATCACAACGCCATGACGCCGTTGGGCTGAATGCTGTCATGTCTGGCATCACAACAATGTCCCGCCTGGGCACCATGCAGTCGTTGCCGGTACAACAGGACGTGGTGACATCAGGACAGTGTCACACTGTCACAGGTGGGTGCTGCAGCACCCCAGCGCTGTCACACCCCAACACTGTAACACCATGACACCCCAAAATGTGACATCAGGACCCAGTCACACCCGGGCACTGCAACCCCATGCCCCCACTGGGACAACCTGGCACCAGGGTGGGTGACGCTGCCACACCACACCACTGGGATGGGGGTGTCCCCAATGTCCTTGATGTCCCCTGGTGTCCCCTGTGTCCCCAACTCACCAGACGTTGCTCTCTTTGCTCTGCTCTGCCACCGCAAGGGTCCCCTGGGTCTCTGCCAGCAGCTCGGGGGCCACCCAGCGCAGGGGGACCCACAGCCGCTCAGGGGTCACGTAGTAGTCCTCCTGGGGGGAGGGTGTCACCCATTGTCCCCAACCCTGGCCCCAGACTGGCCCTACCCATCCCAGCAGGTCCCAGTTCTGTCCCCAGCTGGTCCTGAGGCTCCTGGCCCCGTGCTGGTGGGTCCCTGTCCCCACCGTGTTCCCAGCATGTTCCCAGGCCCCTGGGTCTGTCCTGGTGGGTCCCCGGCTTTGTCACCCCATCCTGGCTGGTCCCTCTGTCCCCATCCCCATGTCCTGCCATCCCTGTCCCCATCCTCACATCCCTCTGCCCTGGCTGGTCCCCATCCTGGTCATCCCTCTGTCCCTTGTCCCCATCCCTGTCCCCATCCCGGTCATCCCTGTGTCTCCATCCCAACTGGCCCCTGTTCCTGTGTGTCCCCCTCTTGGATTGTCCCCATCGTGGTCGTCCCCTTCCTGGTCATCCCCATGTCCTCCCATCCCTGTCCCCATCCCAGCTGGTGCCCATCCCTGCATCCCTCTGCCCTGGCTGGTCCCCATCCTGGTCACCCCTATGTCCTCATCCCTGTGTCTCCCCATCCCTGCCCCCACCCCAGTCACCCCTGTGTCCCCCCCACCCCTGTCCCCTCCCGGCCGTGTCCCCATGGGTGCCACCCACCCGGTAGTTGCTGTGGGCCAGCCCGTAGTCCCCCAGCCGCACCGTCAGCTCCGAGGTCAGCAGGCAGTTGCGGAGGGCCAGGTCGCTGCGGGACCCACTCAGCCCCCAGGCCCGGGGGCCACCCAGGCGTTTGGGGGGACCCCCACCCCAAGGGGGACTCGGGCATTCAGGGAGACCCCACCCCAAGGGGAACCCAGGCATGTTTGTGGGGGACCCCATCCCAGGGGACACTCAGGCATCTGAGGGGCACCCAGGTGTCTGGGGGGACCTGGGCGTTTGGGGGGACCCCCACCCCAAGGGGGACCTGGGTGTTCGGGGGGACACCCACCCCGGGGGGGACCCGGGTGTTGGGGGGGGACCCAGGCATTTTGGGGTCACCCAGGTGTCTGGGGGAGACCCCCACCCCAAGGGGGACCCCGGGAGTACCTGTGGACGTAGCCGTGGCGGTGAAGGTGCCGCAGCCCCAGGGTCACCTCGAGCGCCAACCGCTGCAGCGTGGCCACGTCGCGGGGGGGCAGCTCTGGCGTCCCCCCCCCAGCCCCCCGCTGTGCCCGCAGGTACCGCTTCAGGTCCCCCTGCCAGAGGTTGATGGGGTCACGGGCAGGGACGGACAGACACACGATCACACACGACCCGGGTGGTCTTGGGACACGGGGTGGTGCGGGGGGCAGGGGGGGGCAGGGGGCAGAGCCCCTGTGAACCCCTTGCGCACCCCCCGCCGTGCAAGTGCTCATGCCCAGCGCTCCTGTGCATCCCCCCCTTGTGCAAACCCCATGTGCAAAAAGCTGTGCAGCCCCTCCCTGTGCAACCCTCCCCGTGCAACCCTCCCCATGCAGACCCCCTTGTGCCAACTCCCCCGTGCAACCCCCACCCCGTACACCCCCCCCCCCCGTGCAACACCTCCCCCCGTGCAACACCCCCACCCCCACCACGTGAGCGCTTACCAGCTGGCAGTACTCCATGACCAGTAGCAGTGGCCCGCTCTCCCCACACAGCCCCAGGCACTGCAGCAGGTTGGGGTGCTGGAGGCTCCTGCAAAGCATTGGGGGGCGTGTATGCGCTCCCATCCCCCCCCGCTCCAGCCCCCCCAAACCCCTCAGACGCCGGGGTTACCCCTCCCCCCTCCCCAGTACCGGTAGGGTTGAGCTTCATCCAAGAAGCGTCGCTGCTCAGGGGCTCCGGCACCAGCTCGAAGCTCCTTCACCACCACCTGTGCTGGGCTGGCATCCCCCAACAGCTCCCCCAGGATCACCTGAGGGGGGGGCAAGAAGTTTTGGGGTTCAGGGGAGTGACTCCCCTGTTAAATCCCCCCTCCGCCCTGCCGAGACCCCTCCCTCACCTTCCCGAACCAGCCAGTGCCAATCTCCTGGAGGTAGCTCAGATGCTGCCGGCTCAAGCTTGGGGGCTTCGATGGGTCTAGAATTAGGGGTGCAAGGGTTTTTTTTGGGGGGGTGGGGTGCAGTGGGGCTCCCACAGGGACCTTATCGGTGCCCTGGAGCCATCAGCCCCCCCCCCCCCCCCCCCCCACTTGGGGCAGAACCCATTAAGGGGTCCCAATAATACCCCAAGATGGGGCAAGGTATACTGGGGGGGCTCAGCCCCCCCTGATGAGCAGTTTTGGGGGGGGACATCCACCCCCTGTCTCAGCTGCTGGCATCTCAGCGCCACTGCATGTCACCACTTTGATCAGCAACTGGTGACATTTCTGGGGCATCGACACCTGCCCCAGTTTAATTACCCCAGGGTGGGGCCCCCCTAAATTCTGGGTGCCCTCACAATACTGGGTGCTCCCTGCCCTAAATGCTGGTACCCCAGATACTTCAAAAAGAATCCAAGGGTAACAAGGAGCTTGTGAGGGGGTCACTCGGTACTGGGGGGGACACCTAGAGCATCCACAGGATCCCCCCAATCTGTTGGGTGACCTAGAACCTCCTTTGAGCCACCTTGAAGTGCCTGCTGGGTGATCTAGAACACCCGTAGGGCCCCCCCAGTGCCTGTGGGGTGCCTCTGAGCACCTAGAGGGCCCCCCTAAACCACTGGGTGACCCAGAGGATCCCCCCAAGCCCTTGGGTGACCTAGAACCCTCTTTCATTCCCCCCAAACCACATGCTGGGTGACCTAGAACACCCATAGCCCACCCCCAGTGCCTGTGGGGTGCCTCTGAGCCCCTAGAGGGCCCCCATGAACCATTGGGTGACCAAGCCATTGGGTGACCCACAGAATCCCCCCAAGCCCTTGGGTGATCTAGAACCCCCTTTCAACCTCCCAAAACCACCCGCTGGGTGACCTAGAACACCCATAGCCCCCCCCCCCGCCCAGTGCCTCTGGGGTGTCTCTGAGCATTCATGAGGTCCCCTAAACCATTGGGTCACCCAGAGGATCCCCCCAAGCCATTGGGTGACCTAGAACCCACTTTCACACCCCCCCAAATCACACACTGAGTGACCTAGAACCCCTCTTTGACCCCCCCAAGAGCCCAAGAGCCAATCCATGGAGTCCCTCTCCCCATCACCTCCCCCACGCCCCAGCCCCCCTTACCGGTGGGGGGGGGTGGGGGGGTGGGCCCCCCTACCTCCCCCAAGGGTAGGACGTAGACATCGGGCAGGGATGGGGAGGATGAGGTCTCCTCCGCTGGTGGTGTGAACTCCCCGGAGTCCTCCTCCCCCTCGGGGTTCTCGAACTCCTGTGTCCCCCCGGGTGGGTGGGTGCAAGGGGGCGTCAAAGTGCATCAAGGGGTGGCCCTCCCCCACCCCCCAGCATGCTGGAGGGGGGACAGCACCCCTCACCTTGAAGCCCACGTCGCCCCGTTTGCAGCACAGGCAGGTGAGGAGGAGGAGGACGAAGGCCACCAGCCCAGAGCAGGAGATGAGCACCACGGCGTAAGGGGGGGGCAGCAGCCCCCGCCCGGGGGGCAGGCTCCCTGGGGGGGTGGAGGGAGGAGAAGCCATTTTGGGGGGTCCCCAAGGTAGTGGGGTGCACCCCGGGGCTGGGGGGAGGAAGACTGGGGGGGTGGGGCCCGGGGGTGATGGGGGGCACGGGGGGGGGGGCATGGGATGTATCTGGGGGGGCCCCATGGGGCTGTGGGTGGTGGTTGGAGGGTGCACCAGGCAGGAGGGTCCCACGGGGGTGATATGGGGTCCCGGTGGTGGGCACCCTGGCTGCGGGGGGGGGGCGGGGCAGCTGAAGGGGGACCCATGGGGGTGGGGGGGCAGTTGGGTGTAATTTTGGGGGTCCCGTGGGGCTGGGGGGTCCTGCCTGGGGAGAGTCCCATGGGGGGTGTCTCAGAGAGGGGGATGTCCCCAGGGGTGGGGGGTCGCATCAGCCATTTCCATCTAGCTGAGCCCGTGGGGACAGGTGTTTAGCCCCCCCCCCCCCCCCCCCCCCCCCCCCGCCCCTCAGGGGCCCAGTTCCGCCCCGGGGACACGATGGAGGGGTATGGATGCCCGGGTTCCCTCCCCCCTCTCCTTTCCCAGCCGGGTAATGGAGGAGGGAGGGTGATGGGGGGGAGGGACAACAAGGGGGCTGGGGACAACGGGGGACAGGGGACGGGGACAATGGGGGGACAGGGACAATGGGGGGGTAGGGGATGGGGACACAACAGGGGACAGAGGTATGGGGGGCACGGGAGGGGTATACAGGGGATGGGGACAACGGGAGGCTGGGGACAATGGGGGGATGAAGGGATGGGGCGGGGGGGGGGCGGGGAAGCCGAGGGGCTGGGGACAACAGAGTGCTGGGGATGGGGGGGCACAAGAGATGGGGACAAGGCGGGGGGACAAGGGGCGATGATGGGGACAACAGAAGGCTGGGGACAAGGCGGGGGGGACCGGAGGGAAGGGGTTGAGGGCTGGGGACCAGGGAGGGGGGGTGGGGGGCAGGACAGAGAGACGGAGGGATAGACCGAGGGATAGACGGATGTGGGGATGGAGGGATGCGGGGAGCGACGGACAGAGGGGCACAGGCAAGGGATGCAAGATGGGGACAGATGGACACAGGGATGGACACACGCACGGATGAGATGGATGAATGATGTGGGGACAGATGGACATGGGGCTGGATGGACATGGGACTGGCTGGCTGGACAGATGGATGTGGGGCTGGCTGGACGGGTGGATGGACAGGCAGACGTGGAGATGGATGATGTGGGGCTGGCTGGCTGGATAAATGTACAGGCAGACGTGGAGATGGATGATGTGGGGCTGGATGGACAGACGGACAGACAGCCATGGGGCTGGATGGACAGATGGATGGCCATAGGGCTGGCTGGCTGGACAGACGGAGGGACATGGGGATGGTCAGTGTGGGGCTGGATGGACAGACAGCCATGGGGATGGACAGACAGATGGACAGATGGCTGGCCATGGGGATGGATGGATGGATGGGCGGATGGATGGATGGCCAGGCACCCATGGGGCTGGCTGGATGGCGGGGGGGGCAATTGGGGGGGCAGGACTCACCGCGGGCCGGGGGGGCCCCCAGGACACCGTGGGGCCCGAGCGAGGCCATGGCAGCGGCGGCAGCGGCCGGCAGCAGGAGGGGGGGGGGCCCTGGCCACCGCATCCCGGCCCCCACTAGGGCCCTAACGGGGTGTGGGCGGGGGGGGGGGCAGCTGAGGGGAGGGCGGCCCGGCCCGGGGGAGGGCAGCCCGTGCCATCCTGGGTTTGGGGGGGGAGGATGGCTAGAAGGAGGGGGGGGGGCAATGAGGGGGTCGGGGGATAGAGGGGGGGCTGTAGAGGGGGTCGGGGGACAATGGCGAGGCTAGAGGAGGGGGTGGGGGGGGCAGAAGGGAGGATGGGAGACAATGGGGGGCAGTAAATGGGGTGGGGGGGACAGCAGGGGGTGGGGGGGGAGCAGAAGGGGTGGGAGAGGCAGTAAATGGGCTGGGAGGATAGCAGGGGGGCGGGGGGGGCAATTGGAGGGTGCCGAGGGGGCAGCAGCGGGCCCGGGGGGGGTCAGGGCGGCGGAGGCGGCCGAGGAGCCGCCGGCGCGGCCGTGCGGGAGCGCTGCTGCCCCCCCCCCGCCCCCCCCGGCCCCGCCCCGCCGGCCACCGCCTCCCATTGGTCGCCGGGGCTGTCTGTCAGGGCAGGGGCCGCCCTCCCGGCGCGGGGCGGGGCGCGGGATGCAGGGGGTTGCCATGGCGACGGGGCTGGGTACCACGGGGGGTGGGGCGGGGGGGCGAGGGGGGAGACGGGGGACGGGGCGACAGAGGGGGGACGCGGGGGGGGGAGCGAGGAGGTGGCCAGAGCGGGGGACGTGGGGGGACACGGGTGACACTGGAGGGGACACGGAGGTGGCTGTGGGGGGGACAGAGAGGGGACGTGGGGGGACACGGGTGACACTGGAGGGGACACGGGGGTGGCTGTGTGGGGGACATGAGGGCACACAGAGGGGGGACATGGGGGGAAAAACAAATGGTCAAGGAGGGGACAAAGGTGGACACGGGGGTGGGGCATAGAGGGACGCTGGGGACAGCGTTGGCCATGGCCATGGAAGGGACATGAGTGTCACGGGGGGGGGGGGGGGGTAATGACATCAGGTGACACTGGAGAGGACAAGGAGAGGGATATGGAAGGAGACATATATGAGGAGGACATATTGAGGGGACATGGCGGGGACAGAGAGGAGACATGGTGGGGACGTGCAGGTGGCCATGGAAGGGACAAGTGGGGGACACTGGAGGGGACATGCAGGTGGCCAGGGTGGGGACCACAGGGGCCACCATGTCCTTGAACTGGTCTACCAGCGGTGGGTCCCCCATGGCCACCAGCTGGTGGCCTCGATGGTGTAATTTCCCAACTGCCCTGTCCCTTGTCACCAGTGGACAAGCCCAGTCCCACCTGTGTGACGTCCCTGAGGTCCCACCAGAGACCTTGCTGGTGCCACCTCCCCCCCAACATCCCCGCTGTCCCCTCCCCTTGGTGGTCCCTGGCTGGGGTCTCAGCAGTAGCTCCAGCTCACTCATACTGGGAGATGGGGGGTGGACCAGGTCCTCCCAGTGTCCCACCAGTGCTGACTGGAGAAAGGCCACCTTGACCACTCATACTGGGTGACACAGCCCAGGACACCAGTGCCACGTTGGTGGCTCACAGTCAGCCTGGTGTCCGCCAGGCCCCTGGGTGCTGCTGCCTACTGGCAGCGCCCAGCACCCCGACCGGCGGACCCCGCGCTTCCCCCTCCCTCCCGGAACAATGGCGCCGCCCAGACGGGGCTGCTCCTCGTCTCGGTGCACTCCAGGCGCGCTCAGCCATTGGCCGGCGGTACGCAAGCAACGTGCCTTCTCATTGGCTGACCTCGTGTGAGAGGCGGGGACATCCGCGTGGCCTATATAAAGCGGCGCTGGCGCCGGTATCTCCCCCTTTTCCGCCACTGCGGCCGCCGCGGAGGTGAGGCTGGATCTGGCAGCGCGGGACCCGAACCGGGGCTCGGCTTGGGGTCAGGGGAACGGCGAGCTCAGGCCTGGCCTGCGGCCTTGTGCCGGGGGTCTCCGCCCGCTCTGCGCATGAGCCGGCCCCAGGCAGGGCCCCGGGCCTGTGCGGCCCCCGCGCATGCGCAGAGTAGGGAGACACGTGTTGGGGGGGGATCCCAGCCTAAGACATCACCCGTCGGGGTATTCTGAGGGTCTCCTGCAGCCCCAGGGGGGTTCTGGGGCATCTCCCTTCACGGCATTAACTGTAGCCGGGGCAGTGGGCTCATTTTGGGGTGCCCGGGACCCCCGGGGGCTCTGGAGCCGCCCCACCCCACCGCAGTGCTAGAAGGAACCAATGAGGAGGTGGTCAGACCCTCCCGCCTGTTGAGGGAGTTGGGGTCCCACCACCACCTAGGGCTTTAGAGCCCCCCGAAGCATCCCCATCCCCAGTTAAAGGCTCAGCACAACCCCTAGATAATATGGGGGCACATACACATGCTGAGTCACGGGTGCAACTTCCAGCGCAAAAGGGGGGCCCAATTCTTTCTTAGGCTAGCTGTCGCACGTGTGGGACTCCCCCTTTTATTTTAGGGAGGGGGTTCAGCAGGCCTGACCCCCCACAATATGCTCCTTCCACTCCCCACAGACCGCTGCCATGCCAGTTGCCCGCAGCTGGGTGTGCCGAAAAACCTATGTCACCCCTCGACGTCCCTTTGAGAAATCCCGCCTCGACCAGGAGCTGAAGCTCATTGGTGAGTTGGGGGGGGCTGCTGAAGAATTGGAGGGGGTGCTTTGGGGGTCCCCCTGACCCCCCTGTTCCCTTCCAGGGGAATATGGCCTGCGCAACAAGCGGGAGGTCTGGCGGGTCAAGTTCACCCTGGCCAAGATCCGTAAGGCAGCGCGGGAGCTGCTGACCCTTGACGAGAAGGACCCGCGGCGCCTCTTTGAGGGTGAGGTTTTATTTCAGGGGTCACCCTTTTTCCTCCCTGGCACCCCCCTTTGGTGCCAGCTTTTTTCCCCACTCTTTGTCCTTACTCTTCCTTTTTTCACCCCTTTTTCATTCTTTACTTTTTTTTTCAGTTTCCCCCTTTTCTCCCTGTTTTGATCACCCCATTTTTAACTACTTCCCCACAATTTTTCCCCCCATTTCCTCCCCTTGTTTTCTCTTATCCCCCTCTTTTTTTTTTTCCTGCCCTGGTCCCCTCTCTTTTCTTTTTGTCTGTCCTTTTTTCTGGTCCTCTCCCTTTTACGCCCCTCACCGCCCACTTTGCCTCACTGTGCCCCCCCTTTTTTTTTGTCCCATTTGGTCATCTTGTCCCTCACTTTCTCCAGCTTTGCTCCATCTCACCCCCTTCTTTCTCCAATTCTTCTCACTTTGACCCTGTTCCTTCATATTTTCACCCCTTTTTTCTTGTTTCTGTCCCTTTTTGCCCCCCTTCCCCCTGTTCCAGCTCCCGCTTTCCTTCTGTTCTTCTCTCCCGGGCCCCCTTTGATCCATCTCATTCCCCTTTTTTCCTCCATTTCCTCCCATACTGTCACCCCTTCCCTGCCCGTTTGCCTCTTGTTGTTGTCTTTTGCTCCTGTTTCAGCCTGTTTGTCCCCATTCCAGCCCATTTGGGCCCCTCTTCCCCTCATTTTGCCTGTTTTGGTCAATTTGCCCCTCTTCTGCCTCCATTTCCCCCCCCCCCCCCCCCGTTTCAGCCTGATTGCCCCCCTTTTCCCTGTGTTTCAGTCTGTTTTGACCCCATTTACCCCCATTTCATCCCCTTTGTGCCACATTTTCCCATGTTTCACCGTGTTCCCTCTGTCCCCTCCTCAGGGAATGCGCTGCTGCGGCGGCTGGTGCGCATCGGGGTGCTGGATGAGGGGAAGATGAAGCTGGATTACATCCTGGGGCTGAAGATTGAGGATTTCCTTGAGCGGCGTCTCCAGACTCAGGTCTTCAAGCTGGGCCTGGCCAAGTCCATCCACCATGCTCGTGTCCTCATCCGTCAGCGCCACATTCGGTGGGTCCCTACGCCCCTCACCCCTCAGGGCTGCCCCAAACCCTGAGGGGCCCTTCCACAGCATGAGCAAACCCTCTCTGCACTGTGAGGGTCAGCCCCCAGCGAGGTCGGCAAGGTTCACTGCGGCTCTGCCGTACACCTTGTGAAGGGGACGGGGTCCAAGCACAGGTAACCCCCCCGCCCTTCAAATCTGGGGGGGGGCTGCATGCTGCTGAGCACCCCCCTAAATTTTGTGGGGGGCACACTTCAGTCTACACCCCCATACTGTGCTTCATCTCCTCCCTCTTCATCTGTCCTCCCAATTCTCACTGAAGACACACTGCAAAGAGGCTGGGGTCTACATCTGGGTGACCCCCCCAAATTTTAGGGGGCCCACACACTGGCAGACACCACCCCTAAATTTTGGGGAGGCACATGTCAATCTGCACACCCATACTGTCCTCCTTACCCCCCAGCTCTCACTGCACACACCCTGCAAAGGGGCTGGTGTCTGTGCTCAGCTGCACAGCCTCAGCACCCTGCTGCTGGGAGCCCCTGCCCTAGGTAACACTGTTCCATAATAGGGAAGGGGCAACACTTTGCAAGAGTGTACCCCCAAAACAACGGTCCTGCAGTTAAGGGGTACCCCAAGATTTAAGGGATGCACCCCAAATTTTATGGGGACCCAACATTAACAGAAAGTACCGTTTCAGAGCCAGATCCCCATTCCCCAGGGCAGGATCTCCCTGCAGTGGGGTTGGGGTGCCTGGAGGGAGTTGCTGGTATAGTTTTTTGGAGTGCTGACCCCCCCGATTTTGGGGTTCCCCCCAGGGTGCGGAAGCAGGTGGTGAACATCCCCTCTTTCATCGTGCGGCTGGACTCGCAGAAGCACATCGACTTCTCACTGCGCTCTCCCTATGGGGGGGGTCGCCCTGGCAGGGTCAAGAGGAAGAACGCCAAGAAGGGGCAGGGGGGTGCAGGGGGGGGCGAGGACGAGGAGGAGGACTGAGCCCCCTGAAAACTGGGGGGACGACCCTGGGGTGAGAGCATGACGTGTGCTGTGGGGAAGGGGTTTGTGGGGGGACAGAGGGGTGGGGAGGGGAGTGGGGTTGGAGGTGGTTGGGGGGGGGGGCAGGAATTGGGGCATGGGTGTTGGGTTTGGGGTTGCAAGGGTTTTGGGGTGCTGGGGCTATTCAATGGGGAGTGGGTTTTGGGGTGCTGGAGTTAATCAGTAGAGAAAAGGTTTTGGGGGTGCTGGGAGTCTTAGGGGTGGGGGGAGGGGTTTGCGGGTTTTGGGGTGCTGGAAGTACTTGGAGCAGGTTTTGGGGGTGCTGGGTCTTAGGATGGTGTCAGGTTTTGAGTGCACTGGATGTTCTGGGATGCTGGAGGAATTTGGGGAGTGGGTTTTGGGGATGGGAGATCTTGGGGTGGGTTTCAGGGACTTTGGGGTGGGATTTTTGGGGTGCTGGGGGTTTTGGGGGGTTGGGTTTTGGGGTGCTGGGTTTCTTGAGAGGTTAGGAATAGGGGTAGAAAGTGGGGCTGGAAGTTTGGGGGGGCTTTTTGGGGGTGGTGGTGCATTTTGGGGGCCCCCCATGATGGCAGCACTGGGCGCTGAAACCCCTGACGATGTCTGTGCACCCTCCAGGGACCTTGACACCCTGGGGGGTCTGAGGGGGCCCCTGGGGGTGCTGGTTGTGTGTGCTGGTTTTTGGGGTCCCCACCACTAACCCCCCTGCTTTTTTTCCAGGTCCCAGCTCCCAGAATTCGGGGTCCCCCTGTGGGGGTTAATGCCAATAAATGGAGTTGTCTCACTGGTGTCTCTTTTGTGTTTGGGGGGGGCACACAGCAGCCTCCTGTGTTCCTTGGAGGCTTTTTTGGGGGGGAGGGGAGTCCCCAACCTTGGGGCGGGTTGGATGCCTCAGTTCCTGGGAGGGTGGGTTTTTTTGGGGGGGAGGGGGGGTGTCCCCCAGTTTTATGGGGGGTTATCTAGACCCCTCAATTTGGAGGGTTTGTCTGAGCACCTTGTTTGGGGGGGTGGGGGGGGCTGAGTACCTGGGTTCCCTGATGATTTGGGGAGGGTCCCTAATGTTTTTGGCTTTTTGGGGGCCCTGATTTTGAGGGTGGGGTCTAGACCTTTTTGTTTTGGGGGGGGTGGCCGAGTAGCTGGGGTCCTGGATGATGTGGGGCGTGTCCTGCAGCCTTGGGGCCTCCAAATGAGGAATTTTTTTAAATTTTTTTTTTTTGGGAGGCCTCGACTCAACCTTGGGGGTGTCTGAACCCCTCAGTATTTTTTTTTTGGGGGGGGGGCGGGCAGCAAGTGCCTGGGTTACTTGGGAATTTTGGGGTCCAGACTCCTCCGTTTGGGGGCCGGTGGGGCAGAAGCCTGGGCGTATGGGAGGGTCTCTGGGCTGTATCCCCCGGCGTGCCGGTTGGGGTACCCGGCGGCCCTTTCCGCCACACTCAACATGGCGGCGCCCATAATCCGGAAGCCTCGTCTCACGTGTGGCCGCATTCACCAATAGCCGCGCATCTCCGGGGAGGAACCGCCCGTTGGCCACGCCCCTTCGCTGTTGGCGGGAGAACGCGTCCTCGGCGTAATGTGCGCAGCTGGGGGGTTCCTGAGGGGGCAGGGGGGGTTCCCCGCTGTCTGGGGGGGTCTTGAAGGGTTGGGGATTCCGGGGAGTTCGTAAGGAGCTGGGGGGAGCCTGAGGGTGTCTCTGAGGGGCCCCTGGGGACTGAGGGGCCTCTGGTGGGGAGTCTCTGACGGGGTGCTGGGTTTGGGGGGGCTGTCCCCGGGCTGCTGGGGGGCCCCGGCGCATCCCCACAACCTCCCCCTGCTCCTTCCCCACAGGATGGAGGGGAAACGGCCGGGGACGCCCGGGGGTCCGCCCCAGGCGAAGCGTTTGCGGGGGGGGGCGGGGGTCCCCTCCCAGTTCGAGGAGGAGCTGGCGCAACTGGAGGAACTGGAGGCCGAGCTGGCAGCCGAGGAGCCCCCCCAGACCTCTGAGAGCCAGCCCCTAGGTGAGGTGGAGGACAGGGTGTGGGAGCTATGGGGTGGAATGGGGTGCTGTGGGGCAGGATGGGATGCTGTGGGGGCCGATGGGGTGCTGGGGGGCAGGGTGGGTGTGTTTGGGGTGCTGGGGGCGTGATGGGGTGCTATGGGACAGGCTGAGGATGCTGTGGGGCAGGATGGGGTGCTGGGGGGCAGGGTAGGTGTGTTTGGGGTGCTATGGGACAGGCTGTGGGGCAGGGTGGGGTGCTGGAGAGCAGGGTAGGAGTGTTTGGGGGTGTGACAGGGTGCTGTGGGGCAGGATAGGGTGCTGGGGGGCAGGGTAGGATGCTGGAGGTGCTGTGGTGTGCTGTGGGTCAGGACAGGCTCTGCCCCCCACCCCAGGCAGCCAGTTTGTGGGAGAAGTGAACGCCAAGTGGCGGCGCCCGGCCCTGCCTCTGCAGCCGCCCGACACCCTCTGCTTCCTGCAGCTCGACATCGACCACTACATCGGTCAGCACCCACAGGACCCCCCCTGCCACCCATGGGACAACCCTCTGCACCCATGGGTCCCCTGGGGGAGCACTCAGACCCCCAAGTCCTTGAGGGCGGCACCTCAGGGGTCCCTCAGCACTCATGGGTGCCCTGGGAGGGGATGACACCTAAGCAACCCCTTGCCAGGGGAGTGTGTGACCCAGCCATGCCCCCTCAGGGTCCCCACTGCCTGGGATGTCAGGGGCCACCCAAGGCCCTGTGCCCATCCTCCGCGTCTTTGGGGTGACAGCAGCTGGCAACAGCGTCTGCCTCCATGTCCACGGCTTTTCCCCCTACTTCTACGTCCTGGGGCCACCTGGTGAGTCAAGGACGCCCCCAACCCTCCTTCCCCCCCAACCCTCCTTCACCCCCCTTCCCCCCCCCTTCCCCCCACAACACCCCATCCCGCCCCCAGTTCCACCTGGGGCTTCTCTAGTGGTTTGTATAAGGGTTGTGCCTTGGACCCGCCTCGGGAGCCCCTAAACCCTTCTAGCCCCCTCCATAACCCCCTGACCCCCCCAAAATCTGCCCCTCCCAGTTGCACCTGTGGATTAATGGCTCATCCAAGGGTTGTGCTTACTGTGGGATGTGGGAGGGCCTCAGTGTTCCCCCTGCCTCTCCCTTCTCCCCCCCCCGGGGCTGCAGGGCCTCCCCATGACCCCTCTCTTTCCCTGTCCCCCTGCTCCAGGTTTGGGGGTGCAGCACCTGGAGGACCTGAAACGGGAGCTAGATGCAGCATTGTTGCGGGAGCAGCGGAACAGCAAGGAAGGGCTGAGCCAGGCTGTGCTGGCCCTGGAGCTGTGCCACAAGCAGAGTGAGTGATCCCCCCACACCACCCCCCAGCCCCCCCATGCCAAGCAATGGGGTTCTGGAGGGGTTTGGGGGTGACCTGTGTGGGGGAAACCGTAGCATAGCTGCACTGTGGGGCAGGAGGAGCCCCCTAAGTGGCTGTGGGGGGGTTCAGGGGAGCTGCTGACACCCTGGTGCATCCCCCAGGTATGCTGGGGTACCAGGGGGGGCAGATGGCCCTGTTTGTGCGGGTGGTCCTGGCCCTCCCCCGGCTGATTGCCCCCGCCCGGCGGCTACTGGAGCAGGGGCTGCGCTGGGGTGGGCTGGGGATGCACCCCGCCCCCCCGTTTGAGGCCAACATTGACTTCGAGATCAGGTAAGGGACTCTACCACCTCCCAGAACTGTCTCATGGGCTCCCCCATGTCCCCTGGAGTCCTCAAACTGCCCCCCAGGGTCCTCTGTCTGCCGCCCTGGGGTCTCTACTTGTTCCCCAGCATCTCTAAGCTACCCCTCTATGTCCCCATGTGCCCCCTGGGGCTCCCCCGCTTCCTTCCAAAGTCCCTTGTCTGCCCCCCTGGGGTCCCCATTTGTCCCCAGGCCCCCCCCACTCCCCTCTTAAAGTCCCCATCTGCCCCCCTGTGTCCCCCCACTTACCCTCATCTGCCCCACCAGGGTCCCCCATTGACCCCCTGGGGTCCCCAAACCTCCTCAGTCCTGCCCCCCTCCTTCACCCCCATTTCTTCCCCCCAGGTTCATGGTGGACACAGGGCTGGTGGGGTGCTGCTGGCTGGAGGTAGAGAAGGGTCAGTACCAGTTGCGGGGGGCCCCCACCAGCCCTGGGGTCCCCCCTGGGCACCCCCCCCCGGTCTCTCTGTGCCAGCTGGAGGCGGATGTAGACTGGGTGGGGCTGCGGAGTCACCCTCCTGAGGGACCCTGGCTCTGTCTGCCACCCCTGCGCATCCTCAGCTTCGACATCGAGTGTGCTGGCCGCAAGGGTGAGGGGCAGGGGGGGACATCGCAGGGGAGGGGGGACATGGGAGGTCAGGAGGGGCAGTGGAGGAATGGGGGGGACTGGAGGGACAGGGGGATGGGGGGACATTGCGGTGCAGAGGTGACAGTGGGATGCAGGGGTGATGTTGGAGCACGGAGGTGACAGTGGGGGCACAGCGGTGATGTCGGGGCACAGGGCCAGGGGCTGGAGGGTGCAGGGGGTGTCAGGGCACAGGTTGATGAGGGGGCGTGGGGTGACCCGAGGGTTCCTGCATGGCCCCCAGGCGTGTTCCCCGAGGCAGAGCGGGACCCGGTGATCCAGGTGGCGGGGGTGGTGCTGCGCCAGGGGGAGCGTGAGCCCTTCCTCCGCACCATCTTCACCCTCCTGCCCTGCGCTCCCATCCTCGGCTCCCAGGTGCTCAGCTTCCAGCGGGAGCGAGATCTCCTCCAGGTCAGTGGGGGGGACAGGGGGCTGGGGGGCTCCAGGAGGGAGCTGGGTGGCTCCAGGAGCTTCCTGCGGTGTGTGGGAGGGTTCCAGGAGGAATCTGGGGGCTGATCAGGGGTCCCTGGGGGAGGCCCTCAGGGGGTCTGGTGGGCTCCAGGAGGAATCCGGGGTGTTTGAGGGGGGCTGGGAGTTGGGGATGCTCAGGGGTCCTGGGGGGCTTTCCGGGGGTTAGGGGCCTGCAGCAGGTCCCTGGGGGGCGCTTGGGAGTCCTGGGGGTGTGTGGGGAGCTTGGGGGGGACTCTTGGAGGTCCTGGGTGGCTCCAGGAGGGGCCTAGGGAGCTCTTGGGGGTCCTTCCTGGGGTTGGGGGGGTTATGGGGGTCTGGGGGAGTTTTGGGGACACCTCTGATCACTTTTTCCACCCCACCCGCCATGTCCCCTCTCTCCTCCAGTCATGGGCTGAGTTTGTCCGGATCGTGGACCCCGACATCATAACGGGCTACAACATTCAGAACTTTGACCTGCCCTACCTGCTGCAGCGTGCCCACGTCCTCAAGGTGCCCCCCAACCTGCCCCATAGCCCCCAGCCTGCCTCATGGCACCCCATGCCCCCCCCCCCCAGCCCCTCCAGCCTGCCCCACAGCACCCTGCGGCCCCCAACCTGCCCGTAGAAGTCCGACCTCTCCCCTCCTCAACCTGTCCCACAGGCAGAGCCCTTCCCCTGCTCCCCAACTCCCTTCATGGCCCCCCAACTGCCCTCGTTGCCCCCCAGGTGGAATCCTTCCCCTTCCTGGGGCGCATACAGCAGTGCCGCTCAGTTGTGCGGGATTCAGCGTTCCAGTCCCGGCAGCTTGGCCGGCGTGAGAGCAAAGTGGTCAGTGCCGCAGGGAGGGTGACGCTCGACCTGCTGCAGGTATGGGGGGGCCCGGGGGGGCCGGGGTGGGGCTGGGTGACCCTTGATATGCTGCAGGTATGGGGGGCCCCGGGGAGCTGGGGGTGGGTGGGGCTGGGTGACCCTCAATGTGCTGCAGGTGTGGGGGGACTTGGAGGTGGGGGATTTAGGGGCTGTGGGTGCTGTCAGGTTGTCAGGGCAATTGTTGGGGTGTTGGGGTGCAGTCGGGGTGTCGGGGCACAGCTGGGTGCAGCAGGGTGCTGTCAGGGTGGCACTGGGGCACAGTCGGGCGCTGTTGGGGTGTCAGAGCTAAGTCAGGGTGCAATCGGGGTGCCGTCAGGGTGTTGGGGTACAGTCAGGGTGCAGATGGGGTGCAGTCAGGGTGTTGGGGTGCCGCCAGGGTGTTGGGGCACCCTTGGGGTGCTGCCAGGGCGCAATGGGGTGCAGCAGGGCCATGCACAGGTGCTGCTGCGGGACCACAAGCTCCGCTCCTACACCCTGAACGCCGTCAGCTTCCACTTCCTGCACGAGCAGAAGGAGGACGTGCCCCACAGCATCATCACTGACCTCCAGGTTGTGGGGGGGGGCAGGGGCACCCCAGGGAGGTTCTGGGGACTGTCCTGCCCCCCGTGTCCCCTCCTTCCTACTCCCGTGTCCGCTCCTGTCCCCAGCACAGCTTGGAGCAGACATGGCACTCGCTGAGCTGGCCATCTACTGCTTGAAGGATGCTGTCCTCTCCATGCCCCTCCATGTCCCAGCTGTGACCATGACATGTCCCTTTGTGTTCAGCATGTCCTGCAGTGTCCCTGATAGGTCCCCAGTGTATCTCCAGCACAGCTCAGAGCAGCTGTGGCGCCAGCTGTCTGTCTGCTGCCTGCAGGATGCTTTCCCCTGGTGTCCCCCCATGGCCCCCAGTGTCCCCTCACGTCCCTGTGTCTCCCCATGTCCCTGATATGTCCCCAACGTGTCCCCATGCCCCCAGAACGGCTTGTAGCAGACACAGCGCTGTCTGTCTGCTGCCTGGAGGATGCTGTTCCTCGGTGTCCCCTCATGTCCCAGCCATGTCCCTGGCTTGTCCCTGTGTCCCCCAATGTCCCTGACATGTCCCCAGTGTCCCCCCAGAATGGCTCAGAGCAGACGCGGCGCCGGCTGGCCGTGTACTGCCTGAAGGACGCCTTCCTGCCACTGCGGCTGCTGGAGAAGCTCATGGTGGTGGTCAACTATGTGGAGATGGCACGTGTTACTGGTGTCCCCCTCAGCTACCTGCTGATCCGAGGACAGCAGGTCAAGGTGGTCTCGCAGCTCCTGCGGCAGGTCAGAGGGGGTGCAGGGACACTGGGAGGGACGAGGGGTTTGGGGGGCATGGGGACAGACACTGGGAGGGATGAGGGGGTCGGGGGGCATGGGGATGGACACTGGGAGGGATGAGGTGGGGACAGGGGACGTGGGGACACAGGAGGGATATGGGGGCGGGCACCCCTGCGGCAGGGGGATCTGCACGCACCAGGGATGGTGGGGACACAGGCTGGGGAGCCACTGGGGTCTCAGGGAGGTGACTGGGGGTGCTGGTGCCCCCCCTGGTGCCAGTGACCCCCCTGTGCCCCAGGCGATGAAGGAGGACCTGCTGATGCCGGTGGTGAAGCCAGAGGGGGGGGAGGACTATGAGGGGGCCACTGTCATTGAGCCCCTCAAGGGGTGAGTGTGAGGGGACTGGCTCCGTGTGTGTCCCCAAACCTGTGACACCCCCAGACTCCTCTGTGACACCCCCTGACCCCCTGTAACCCACCCTGTGCCCGCCCAGGTACTACGACGTGCCTATCGTGACGCTGGATTTCTCCTCGCTGTACCCCTCCATCATGATGGCACACAACCTCTGCTACACCACCCTGCTGCCCCCGGGGGGGCCCCAGCGCTTTGGGTGGGAACTGGGAGGGACTGGGGGGAACTGGAGGGGAACTGGGAGGGGCTGGGGGGTACTGGGAACAGCTGGAATGGCTAGAGAGCACGGGGAGGTACTGGCAGGGGCTGGGGTAGGGTTGCGGTCACTGGGTGCGGCTTGGGAGGGGCTGGGGGGATCAGGGGCAGTGGGGACACCAGGAGGCAGCTGTGGGTGCCCCACCCACCCTGTGACCCCCCCTTTTCCCCCTCCAGGCTGGGCCCCAGTGACTTCATTCGCACCCCAACGGGTGAGCTCTTTGTCACTGCCAGCGTGCGCAAGGGGCTGCTGCCCCGTGTCCTCGAGGGGCTGCTGGCTGCCCGCAAGAGGTAGGGACATGGGGGGTGGAAGCACACACTGGGGGACAGGGGGATACGGGAACGGGGGGGACGTGAAGGAACAGGGGGACATGGGGGGATGCGGGACACACACAGGTGGCCATGGAGAGGACATGGAGGGGGACACGTCCCCTGAGGGATTTTGGGGTCTCCATATGAAGATTGGGAGTCCCTGGTGGGTTTGTGTCCCTCTGTGGGGTTCTGGGGCTGGGGTTGGCTGTGGGTCGCTGTGGGTCACAGCAGGTCCTGGCAGGGTGAAGGCAGAGCTGGCGCAGGAGCAGGATGGGTTCCGGCGGCAGGTCTTGGACGGGCGGCAGCAGGCACTGAAGGTCAGCGCCAACTCAGTCTATGGCTTCACCGGTGCCCAGGCTGGGCGCCTGCCCTGCCTCGAGATCTCCCAGGTGAGCCCCATGGCTGCCTCACAGCGCCCCACTGCTCCCCGTGGCACCCCACCGCACCCCACGATGCCCCACAGCACCCGACAGATCCCCACAGCACGTGCTGTCCCCAACACAGCCTCCCTCGGGCTTCTTGGACCCAGCACTGGGCTTTCCCTGAACCCCTCAGGCAGGTGGGGGGTCCCTGCCCCTCAGCCCTCCCTGCCTTACGCCCCCCTCTGCCCCACAGCCCCCCAATGTCCCTGTGTGTGTCCCCAGAGTGTCACCAGCTTTGGGCGCCAGATGATCGAGCGGACGAAGCAGCTGGTGGAGAGTAAATACTGCCTGGCGCAGGGCTTCCCTGCAGATGCCAAGGTGGGCTGAGCAGGCTTCTGGGGGTCCTGGGTGGGTTCTGAGGCATTCGGGGGGGATGCCGAGGGGCTGGGGGGGCCCCAGAGGGCAAATCTTGCCTGGTGCTGGGTTGCCCTGCTGATGCCAAGGTGGGTCCTGGGAGGGTGTGGCGGGTCCTGAGGGTTTTCCGGGGCATCCCAGGGAGTTTTAGGGGGTCCTGAGGGGGTTTTGGGGCATCCCAGGGGGTTTATAGTGGGTGCTGAGGGGATTTGGGGGGGGTCCTGGGGGCGGTTTGGGGGTCTCGGGGAGAATTGGAGGTCCCAGGGGGGTTTTGGGGAGGGGTCCTAGGGACAGTTCGGGGGTTCCAGGGGCAGATTTGGGAATTCCCGGGGTTTTCAGGGGTCCCGGGAGGATTTGGGAATGCTGGGGGGGAGATGTAGGGGTCCCGAGGGTGACCCTGAGGCCATGCCCTCCCAGGTGGTGTACGGGGACACGGACTCGGTGATGTGCCGGCTGGGGGTGACCTCGGTGGCTGAGGCGATGGCCCTGGGGCGGGAGGTGGCCACCTGGGTCTCCAGCCACTTCCCCTCCCCCATCAAACTGGAGTTTGAGAAGGTCAGAGGGGCCCGGGGGGGTCCCCACGTCCCCAAGGGGGGTTCTTAGATCCCTGGGGGGGGCGGTCCTCATGTCCCCAGGTATGTCCCTGCATTCTTGTGAGGGTCCCTGGGGTGGTCTCCAGGGAGACCCCCACATCACTGGGATGGTCCCCATGTCCTCAGGGATGTCTGTGGGGTCCCCATGTTCTTCTGAGGGTCCCCATGTCCCAAAAGTTTTCCCGGGGGTCTCCCTACGTCCTTGGGGCATCCCTACAGCCCCAAACCTGTCCCTTCAGTGACCCCTGTGTCCCTGGATGGTTCCCATGTCCCGGAATGGGGGGGTCCCCACATTCTGAGATGGTCCGTGCTGAGGTTGCCCCACCACAGGTGTACTGGCCATACCTGCTGATCAGCAAGAAGCGCTACGCGGGGCTCTGCTTCTCCTCCCGCGCCGAGGCCCACGACAAGCTGGACTGCAAGGGGCTGGAGGCCGTTCGGCGTGACAACTGTCCCCTGGCTGCCAACCTGGTCACCGCCTGCCTGCACCGCATCCTGCTACACCGGTGACGGGGTGCAGGGTGGTCCTGTGGGGCGGGGAGGGGTCCCCGTGAGCACTGTGTGCCACACGGTGTCCCTCCATGAGAAGGGGCGGGGGGGAGGGGGGTCATCATGTGTCCCCGGTGGATGGGGTATGGGGTGCAGGGGTCCCCATGTGTGCCCTCCATGGATGCTGTGGGGGCGGGGGGTCCCCATGTGTCTTCTGTGGGTGCTGTAGGGCCCTGTGACACCCCCCATCCTCCTCTCCTTGGGGAAGCTGTGGGGTGATGTGGGCATCCCCCAGCGCCCCCAACCCCCTTTTCTCCCCCAGGGACCCCAAGGGGTGATCTCAGACCTCCTGGGGAAGCTGGGGGTCCCCCAGCACCCCCAGACCCCCCTGTGTTGCCCCGCAGGGACCCTGCGGTGTGATGTGGGCATCCCCCAGCCCCCCTGAACCTGCTTTTTCCCTCCAGGGACCCCGATGGGGCGGTGGCCCACGCGCAGGAGGTGATCTCGGACCTGCTGTGTAACCGGGTGGACATCTCGCAGCTCGTTATCACCAAGGAGTTAACGAGGGCGGCCAGTGCCTACGCAGCCCCCCAGGCCCATGTCCAGCTGGCCGAGAGGTGGGGGGACCCTCTGGCAGCACCCCAAAACCAGCACCAGCAAATGGGGACCCCCGGGTGGGCACACTGGAAGAGGCACCCCAAAAGGGGGATCCCAAAATGGGCAACTGGAAGTAGAGACCCCCAAATGGGCACCCCGAAATGGGGGTTCCCCAAATAGGCACCTAAAAAAGGAGACCCCTTGCATGGGCACCACAAAACAGATCCCCCCCCCCCAAATTTGGCACCTTATACCCCCTCCCCAAACTGGGCACTTTTATGGGGCACCTGCAGGTGGGTGTCCCCAGACTGGGGGAGGGGAGGTGGGGGTGACCAAAGTGGGGTGCCCCCCACCCATGGGTGCCTCCCCCCCTGCCCTTAGGATGCGGCAGCGGGACCCTGGCAGTGCCCCCAGCTTGGGCGATCGCGTCCCCTATGTCATCGTCACCGGCGCCAAGGGGGTGGCTGCCTACATGAAGTCTGAGGTGGGGAGTGTGTGGGGGGGCACCTTGGGTTGGGGTGGGCATGAGTCGGGGGGGCTCATCCTGTGAGGGACACACGGGGGGGCCATGATGGGGATTTGGGGCGGCTTGTGAGGGGGTGGGGGGACATGGGGGGGATGCAATGGGGACTGGGGAGCCCAGGGGGAACATGGAGGTGGTCCAGAGATGAACAGAGGGATGAGGCACCAGTGGGTTTCTGGGAGGATAAACTGGGGGTGTGATGGGACAGAGGGACATCGGGGGGGTGCTGGGGGAGTCCCCAAAGCCACTGCCTGCCCCCCTCCCCGCCGCCCCCCCCCAGGATCCCATCTATGCCCTGGAGCACAACCTGCCCATCGACACCCGCTACTACCTGGAGCAGCAGCTGGCCAAGCCTCTGCTCCGCATCTTCGAGCCCATCCTGGGCGAGGGCCGGGCCGAAAGCGTCCTCCTGCGTGAGTCACTCCAAAGCCAACGCTGGGGGCACCCCAAAACCCACCCGAGGACCCCAAATCCCACCCAGGGCTCCCACCAGTACCCCCTTGAGCCCATCCTGGGCAAGAGCAGGGCTGAGAGTGTCCTCCTGCTTGAGTCACCCCAAAACTGATACTGTGGTGAACCCAGAAATGCTCTTGCACCCCAAAACCCACCTGGGGACCCCAAACTCATCCAGGGGACCCCGAAATCCCACCTACACCCCCTTGGTCCCAGCTGTATGGACAGCAGGGCTGAGAGTGTCCTCCTGCCTGATTACCCCAAAATACACGTGGGACCCCAAAATCCTTCTCAGGGGACCCTAAACCTCGCTGGGGGCACCCCAAAACCTGCTTGGGGACCCGAAAACCCACCAGGTGACCCCAGATACCCCCCAGTCTCCCCCAAATCCCCCACCCCCACCCTAGGACCCCCTCTGGGGACCCACAGCACAGGGTGCCCCTGGGGAAGGAGGGAGTTAGATTTAGAGGCTCCCAGGGGTGTGGGAGGATTTGGGGGGCTCTGGGGGGGTTGGGGATTTTGTTGCCCCCCCCCACCCCCGACCCCTTCTTTTTTTCCCTGCAGAGGGGGAGCATACCCGCTGCAAGACAGTGCTGACAGCCAAGGTCGGGGGGCTCATGGCCTTTGCCACCAAGCGCAGCACCTGCGTGGGGTGCCGGGCCATCCTGACTCACCATGGTGAGTAGGACCCTCCCCCCAAGAATAACGGGGACCCCCCCCGGGGGCTGCTGCCAGCTGCCCCCCCGTCCCACCCCAGGCAGGATCAGGTCCCAGTTGTCCCCCGTTTCTCTCCCCACCCTTCCAGGTGCCGTGTGTGACTTCTGCCGGCAGCGACAGTCCGAGCTCTACCAGAAGGAGGTGGGGGTCCTGGATGCTTGGGTCCATATTTTGGGGGTGTCCCGACACCTGGGTCCCCCCTTTTTTTTTCGGGGGGTAGGGTGTGGAATGCCTTTTCCCTCTTCGTTTGGGGTATCCTAAACTTCTGGGTCCCCTCTTTGGGGCACTCCTGATGCCTGGGTCCCCCTGTTTTTGGGGCGCTGTCCTGGACACTTGGGTCCCTTTTTCAGGGCGTTCCCTGGATCTCTGTTTTTGGGGGGGTCCCTGATGCCAGCCTTTGTCCGCAGGTGTCCCAGCTGGCAGCGCTGGAAGAGCGCTTCTCCCGACTCTGGAGCCAGTGCCAGCGCTGCCAGGGCTCCCTGCACGAGGACGTCCTCTGCACCAGGTGACCTTCCTGAGCTGCCACCCCCTGTGTCCCCCACGCTATCCCCAGGTGCCCCACATCCCCCTGTCATTGTCCGTGGTGGTCCTCAACATTGTCCCCAACATTGCCAGTGTCCTCCCACCATCCCCCAATGTTCTCCATGCTGTCCCTGGGTCTCCCGTGTCCCCTTGATGTCCCCAGCATCCCTGATTTTGTCTCCAACATTGTCCCCAATGTCCCCCCATGCTGTCCCTGTGTCCCCCAATGCCATCCCTGTCCCCTGTGTCCCCCTACACTGTCTTTGTGTCTCCAATATCCTCCCCATATACCCCCACAATGTCCCCAATACCATCCCTGTCCCCCCAACTCTGCCCCCGTCGCCCCTCACATGTCCCTACGTCCTCAACGCCATTCGTCTGCCCCCTGTGATGTCCCCAATGTCCCCCCATACTGTCTCTGTGTCCCCAGTGCCATCCCTGTCCTGTCTGCTGTCCCCAGTGTCTCCCTACACTGTCTTTGTGTCTCCAGTGTCCCCCTCATACAACCCCACAATGTCCCCCACGCCATCCCTGTCCCTCCCCCCTGATGTCCCCGTGTCCTCCCAGCCGCGACTGCCCCATTTTCTACATGCGGTGGAAGGTGCAGAAGGACCTGGACGCACAGGAGCGACTGGTGGCCCGCTTCGGCCCCCCCAGCTGGTGAGGGGAGGCCGCTCTGGGGTCCTGGGACCCTCCAGGACCCCCCTTCCGCCCCTCCCCTGGCGGGATTTGGGGCATTTTCGTGGGTTTTCTACTGTGAATAATAATTAAAAAAGCACTGATTTTGAGTGGTTCTGTGGCTAGGGGCGGGGCGGGGGGTGGGGGTAGGGGAGAGGCCCTGGGTCCCCTTTAAGGATAATGGGGGGTGGGGTGGGGGTCGTTGGGATATCTCGGGGAGCAGGGTGTCTAGGGGAGGAGGGCTAGTGCGGCCGGCGTCCTCCCCGCCACGGCGGGGCGCTCTGTTCAGGGGCGGAGCCTGCTGTGGGCGGGGCTCTTCGTGATGGGCGTCTCCCCGCCTGTGCGCACCCTCCGAGGCGGAGCTGCATCGCGGCGGGGCTTCCCATTTGACTGACATCGCGCCGCCCAATCGTAGCCCGGCGGGCCCGTCCGCCGCTGCTCCGCGCGGTGGGGCGGGGCCGGGCGGCGAGCGGCGGCCGTACCGCCCAATGGGCCGCGCCTCTAGCGAGCGACGGCCAATGGGGTGGCGCGGGGGGCGCTCTCCGCCGCGCCCCCAGTATAAAGGCAGCGGGCGGTGAGGCGGGGGCTGCTCCTCGCGCTCACAAGATGGCGGAGGCGGCGAACTGCATCATGGAGGTGAGCGGGGACCGGGCCCAGGGGATGCTGTAACGGGGCCGAGGGGCGTTTTAATGGGGCCGGGGGGGAGCCCTGGAGGAGTCCTGAGGGGCCTATAGTGGCGGCGGCGGTTGGTTAATGGGGCCGGGGTGGGGGCTGTGAGGGGCCTGTAGTGGGGATGGCGAGGCCTACAATAGGGCCGGGGGGCTCTGAGGGGGCCGCGGTGGGGTTGGGGGGCCTCGAGGGGGCTCCAGAATTAGGCCGCGGGCGGGACTCGTGGAGCCAAGGGGGTCCGTAATGCGCCCGGGGGGGCACATAATGGGGTGAGGGCTCTGTCGTGGGGGCCTAGGGGTCGGTTAATCGGGGGCAGCGGGGGGAGGCGGGCTCCAGGGGGGCCGTAATACTCCGGGGGTCTGGGGATGAGGGGCTCGGGGGGGGGCGTAATGGTGCTGGGGGTCTATAATGGGTTCGGGGGGAGGGTAATGAGGCTGGGGGGGGGGAGGGCAAGGAGGGGTCCTGACGCGGGGGTGGCCTCACGCGCATGTGGGGGGAGGGGCCACGTGGCGGTGGGGCCACGTGGGGGGCCCGGACACCCCCCCTCCCCACGACACCCCCTCCTCGAGGCCCCTCCCCCGCCACGCGGCTCCCGCCACAGTGGGAACAAAGCGGGGGGGGGGGGCGGGGGGGGCAATAGGGCAGGGTCTGTCGTGACAGCGGGGACCCTGTTGTGAGGGGCTGAGTTTTGGGGGGGGAGCGTGATTGGAGGGGGTCCTGTCGTAATTGGCGGGGGGCAGTGTATTGAGCGGGGCGTGTCGTGATTGGGAGGTCCTATTGTGACAGAGGCGTGACCCAGACCCGTCGTGGGGTAATGGTGGGGTGGACACAGGAGCTGCTGCCCCCCAAACCTGCCTGTTCCTCTCCCCTGCTGAATGAGCTGCCCCCCACTTTGAGGTCTGGAGCCCCCCTGTAATGGGGTTCTTTCCCCCTCAAATCACCACTTCCCCCCTACAGGCCCCCCAAATAGGTTCCTGTCCCTCCCAAATCCTCAGTGCCCCCCAGACAGGGGTCCTCAGTGCCCCCGCAAAATGGGGTCATGAGTCCTCCAAACCCCCTCTGGCCCCCTAAATCAAGGTCCTGAGCCCCCAAACCATCAATGCCCTCCAGATTGAGGTCTTGAACCCCAAATCCTCACTGCCCCCTAAAAAGGGTTCCTGAGCCCCCCAAACCATCAGTGCCCACCCCAAACCATCACTGCTCCCTAAAATGGGCTCCTGAGCCCCCAAAATCTTCACTGCCACCTGGAATCAGAATCCTTAGACCCCTCCAAGCCTTCAGTGTCCCCTCTAATTTATTCACCACCACCCCAAAGCCCCTACCAGCCCCCCAACGGGCTCTCCTCCCCCCACCATGGGGGCCCCCCCGGCCTGTTTCGGGGGTCCCCCGGCCTCCCCCGGGGTTGACGTTTCTCCCTTCCTCTCTCCTAGACGTTTGTAGCCACCCTGGCTAACGGGATGAGCCTCCAGACGCCGCTAGAAGATGTAAATATCCTTTAAACCCCCCCAAAAACCACTCCTCCAGGACTCCCCAAAACTTCCAGGGCCCCCCCAAACCCCTGTACACCCATGCACCCCTCCCTTGCAGCCCTGTGTATGTGCGAGCAATAGGACTTGGGGGGGGGATCCCAGGGCTACTGGGGGTGTGTGTCTGATAGGGGTCCCCTCCCTTTTTCCCCTCACCCCCCCCACACCCCTGTGCCCCTCTCCCCCAGGTTTCGTGCCCCCCCGGGGAGAGCAGCACCAAGCCCTCGGCCGAGGAGATGACCTCCAAGGATTACTACTTTGACTCCTACGCCCACTTTGGCATCCATGAGGTACTGGGCACCCTCGCAGAGCACCACAACCGCCCCTGCTCCTGGGCTGAGGGGGGCTGTGGCACACCCGGGAAGGGGGGTTGGGAGGTGCCCTTCCACCCCCTCTGTGCTCACCAGAGGGGCAGGAGTGGTTTTGTGGGGGGTGCTGTGGGGTCATTAGTGAGTTTGGGGGGGCTGTGGGGTTGTTAGTCCCCCCAAATTTTCTTGGGGGCCCCTCTCCCCATTTCTTTGGCCTGTCCAGTGATGCTGAAGCAGAAGGTGGTTTGAGCGGGGGACTCGGGACTCTGGGACCTGCTGCTAATCCTGGCTGTCACCCAAGGGATGCTCTAGGGAGATACCATTGGGTGAGGGGTGTCAAGATTTAGGGCCCCAACAAATCTGTACCACTCCCTCATGAGGAGATGCTGAAGGACATGGGAGGCTTGTGTGGGGTGCTAAGGGGGACTGGGGGAGTTTGGGGTTGCAGCCCCCCCCCCCCCAGTGCCCCCCTGGGATATTCTGAAGGATGAGGTGGGTTTAGGGGGTGCGGGAGGGGGTTTGTGACAGCTCAGGGGGGTCTCAAGGCAGCTCAGGAGGGGTTTGGGGGGGTCAGGGGTGGTTTTGAGGTGCAGCCTGCTACCCCCCAGGAGTTGCTGAAGGATGAGGTTGCCTGGGGAGGGACTTTGGGAGTATTAGGAGAGCCCAGGGAGACTCAGGGCAGCTCAGGGGGACTGGGAGGACTTTGGGAAGGTTCAGGGGGGAAGTTGGGGTGCAGGTTCCCCTAATCCTCCCCCCATTGCCTCCCCCCCTCCCACCCAGGAGATGCTGAAGGATGAAGTGCGGACGCTGACCTACCGCAACTCCATGTTCCACAACCGGCACCTCTTCAAGGACAAAGTGGTGCTGGATGTCGGCAGCGGCACTGGCATTCTCTGTATGTTTGCTGCCAAAGCTGGTGCCCGCCGCGTCATCGGGGTGAGCCAGGGGGTCCCTAGGGGGGTTGGGGGTCTCCATGTGGTTTGGGGGCCTCTGGCTCATCTTTGTGCACCCACCCATAGATTGAGTGCTCCAGTATTTCCGATTATGCCGTCAAGATAGTCAAGGCCAATAAGCTGGACCATGGTGAGAGAACTCCTAAGTGCCCCCCCGGACCCCTAACTGCTCCCCAGATAACCTTGGGACCCCAAACTACTGGCCCTGACCCCTAAATGCCCCCCAGATACCCCTGGGACTTCTAACTGCCCCCTCAGATCCCCTACCTGGCCCCCCAATTTCTTTCTAGTCCCTCTAACTGCCCTGCTTGGTTCCTAACTGCACTTCAAATAACTGCAGGACCCTTAAGTACCTCCCCTGACCCCCTGAAGTGCCACCCAGTTATACCTTGAGCCCCCTAACTGCCCTCCTGAGACCCTCTGGGTCACATAAGTGCCCCCAAACTGTCCGGTTTCCCTAACTGTTGCTCTGGTTACTCCAGCTGCCCCCCATCAGCCCCCCCAAGCTGTTCGCTCCCTGACTACTTTTCTTACCTGCCCCACAGTGGTCTCTATTATCAAAGGGAAGGTGGAGGAGGTGGAACTGCCAGTGGAGAAGGTCGACATCATCATCAGCGAGTGGATGGGCTACTGCCTCTTCTACGAGTCCATGCTCAACACAGTCATCTACGCTCGTGACAAGTGGCTGGTCAGTCTGGGGAGGCCTTGGGATGCCCCCTCCAACCCCCCTCCATGGCCCCCATCCCTCTGCAGCTCCCACAAATCCACCTCATTCCATACAGTCCAGCATCTGCAGAGTCTGGGGGGAGGCCTGGAGCCACCCAGGAACCTCCTCGATCCCCCAAACGGCCCTGCCTCCCCCCCCAAATCTCCATGTCTATCACCCTCATCCACGTGCACAATGAGTGGCTGCTGAGACCAGGGAGCCCCCTGGAACCCTCCCCAGACCCCACAGACTGCCCTCAGCCCTTCCCAGCCAGATTTTGGGGACACCCAGTCCCTCCCCTGGCTGCGCTGACCCCCACCATGTGTCCCCCAGACCCCTGACGGCCTCATCTTCCCTGACCGGGCAACGCTCTATGTGACAGCCATAGAAGACCGGCAGTACAAGGACTACAAGATCCACTGTGAGTAAAGGAACAAGGGGGGTTTGGGGGGGGGTCCAGGGGGAACCTTGTGTGCCCCCCACCCCCCGCCATGGCCATTTTAACCCCCTGCAGGGTGGGAGAACGTCTACGGCTTTGACATGTCCTGCATCAAGGACGTGGCCATCAAGGAGCCCCTTGTCGATGTGGTGGACCCTAAGCAGCTTGTTACCAATGCCTGCCTCATTAAGGTGGGTTTGGGGGGGTCACAGGGACCTCCCCAACCCCTTTGGGAGGGTCACAGGCTGGCTTAGCGCTTTGTTATCCCCAGAGTGGGGTGTGGGGGGCTCCCTGTGGTTCCCCTGGCTGTGGGAGGCAGGTTTGGGGGTTCTGGTGCCCCTCCAGAAAGCCAAGCAGGGAGATTTGGGTGTGCCTCCCGCCCCCCACCCCCCAGGAGGAGGCTGTGTGGGACCCGCGCCTGCCACGTGCCCCCTGCCCTGCAGGAGGTGGACATCTACACGGTGAAGGTGGAGGAGCTGACCTTCACGGCACCCTTCTGTCTCCAAGTCAAGCGCAACGACTATGTGCACGCGCTAGTGGCGTACTTCAACATCGAGTTCACACGCTGCCACAAGCGCACGGGCTTCTCCACCAGTGAGTGGGGGGGGCGGGGCCTGCCGCGGGGGGGCGGGGCCAGCAGCAGGTTTCTGTCGCTAACCCTGCTGCTGCAAGCAAACCAGCTTCACCAGTGGAGCAGGGTGGGGCATCCCCTTGGGGCGGGGCCAGCCGCAGAAGGGGCGGGACCACCAGAAGGGCCCTATCGGGTTCATCTGCTGTGGGCAGGTGTGGAACCAAGGACCTCGGGGGTGTGTCTTAGCCGAAAGGGCGGGGCCAAACGCTCAGTGTCATGGAGGGGTGTTCCCCTTGGAGCAGGGGGTGTGGCCTGTGGGGAGGTGGGGCAGGATCAGGGGCGTGGCCAGCAAAGGGGGTAGTGCCTCAGGGTGGGTGTGGCTAGTGCTGGTGTTAAGTAGGCAGTCCGGTGCTGCCCTGTGGGTTTGGGGGGTCTGCTCACCCCAGGGGCCTCCACGTGTGTCCCTGTGGGGTGTCCCCTGACCCCCAGAGGTGTCCCCCCACGGCATCCCTGCGGTGTCCCCAGGCCCTGAGTCCCCCTACACACACTGGAAGCAGACTGTGTTCTACATGGAGGACTACCTCACCGTCAAGACTGGGGAGGAGATCTTTGGCACCATCACCATGAAGCCCAACGCCAAGAACAACGTGAGCGGGGGGACCTCGGGGATATGGACAGGGCTTTTGGGCATGGGGGAGGGCCTTGGGGACAATGGAGGAACTTTGGAGAGGATCTTGGCAATACTAGGAGGGCCTTGGGGACATTGGGGAGGGCCTTGGGGACAACAGAGGAGCATTGGAGAGGACCTTGGGGCAACCAGTGACCTTGGGGACAAGGGCAGGGCCTTGGGGACACTGGGGGGAGGCTGGAAGCTCTGGTGGTCTTCACCGTCTCCATGAACCCAGTGCTAAATACAATGTGGGACATTGCAGGGGCGCCTTGGGGACAGAGGGTGTCCCTTTGGGTTTGGGGGGCCCTCTGAGAGGTGGAGGGACCCCCCTCATGTTTTGGGGGACGCCTGACCCCTCTGTTCCTCTGCAGCGTGACCTTGACTTCACCATCGACCTGGACTTCAAGGGGCAGCTCTGCGAGCTCTCCTGCTCCACTGACTACCGCATGCGCTAGGGTGGGGGCCTGGCACCCCCGAAATGGGGAGGGGGCACCCCCACAATGGGACACCCCTCCTCCCATCAAACCAAGGGACCTCCCTCAGCCTGGGGGTGTGTGGTGGCATCCCCATGTCCCTGTGGAGGGCTTCAACACACACACACACACACACACACACACACACACACACACACACACAAATCCAGGGGGAGTTCCCCCAAATCGCCCCCCTGACACTATAGGTGGGGTCCTGTAGCCCTGCCCCCCCCCCTTGTCACTGGGGAGTCCCCAAATACCTTTCCTGTTGCCACAGGGGGCTGCCCCAAATTCTTGCCCCTGCTGGGGGAGCAATGTGTGTCCCCCATGAACCCCCATGGCCCTGGGGTGGTCTCCTGTGTCACCTCCCCAGTAAAGGGGGGTCCTGGGGAGGGGGGCTCATGTTAGGGGAAGCCCCCACTTGTCTTTGGGGGTGTCCAAGTGTTGTCCCTCCCTGACTTGGGAGGGGTCCTGTGATTTTGGGGGTGGGGGGCTCTCCCTCTTGGTGGGGGGGCACGGTCCCCAGTGTCCCCTCATGGATCTTCTCAGCTGCCCCCCCCCCCCCATGTTTGGGGGGGGTGGGAGGGTCCCTGTTGCCATCCCATCCCATCCTGTTCCCTGCCCCCAGCCTCCCCCAGCCCTGGGTTCCTTTGGGGGGAGCCAGTTTTGTGGGGCTGTGGCAGGGGGGCCCCTTGTGTCCCATCTTCCCCTCCCCCCCCTTTCGTAAGTTATGTTTTTATATGGGGCTGTTGCTGAGGAATAAATGCAGCTGAACGGGGCTGGTGTCACACAGGGGGGCCTACTTCCAGGTGGGGGTCCCCAGTCTCATCAGGGAGGGTTCCCTGTTCTGGGGGGTGTGTCTTGCTTTCACCTGGGGGTCCCGGGGTGGGGTGGGGGGCATGGGGTCAAATGTCCCCTGCTGTTGGTGGTAGGTTCCCACATGTCCCTGAGGGGGATGGGGGAGTGTCATTGCTGTCACCCAGGGGTTCCTAATGTCACTTGGGTGACCCCAGGGTATAGTCACCTAAGGTGGTCCTGGAGGGTGGGGGGAGTGGGTGTCCCCACTGTCCCTTGGGGGTTCCATAATGTCACCTGTGGGTCTTGTGTCCTGGGGTGGGGGTGTGTCCCAGCTGTCCCTGGAGTGGCTCAGTATCCTGGGGCTACCCCCCATCACCTGAGAGTGATCCAGGTGGTCCCACGTGTCCCCGGGTGTCCCCACAGTGCCCCTGTTGTCACCTGGGGGGATCCCCATCACAGCTGGGGCAGCTTGTGGGGGTGGGGGAGTTACTCCCCCGCATCTTTATTCCCTGCACAGATGGTGCCCCTGACCCCCAAGTGTCCTTTTGTGTTGTCCCCCGCCACTGGGGGGTCCCAGCATCCCGGGGGAGTCACAGCTCGTCGTGGGGGCGCTCCAGGTCCTGCCCGTAGTTGGTGGCCTGGCTACCCACGAACATCTGCCAGTTGCCCAGGATCTCAGCCTTGGTCAGCTGGCCATCCTGGGGGAGGGGCGGGTCATGGCCCACCCATCCCCACAGCATCCAGCTGTTGGCACCCAGGCCCTCCGCTCCCCCAACCCTGGGAGGGATTCAGGTGTCCCGGGTGTTCCCCTAACCCGCTCTGGGGGTACCCAGCCTCTCCCCCCTCCGCCAGGGACCTATGGGTGCTTCCCCTACCCCACCCTAGGGGTACCCAGCCTCCCCCCCTCCCCCAGGGACCCATAGGTGCAGGCCCCCATTTCCTCTACCCGGGGGGTGTGTGTGTCACCTTGTCAACGTCCGAGTGGTGCAGGAGGTGGGCAGCCTCCACCCCTGCCCAGTCAGGGCTGGGGGGCCGCAGCCAGTGCCCCACCTCGGAAGGGTCCAGGCGCCCATCCCCGTCCCGGTCCCGTGCCTGCACAAACTGCACTCGCTCCTCCTGCACCCACTGGGGTTCCGGGGTGCCTGGGGTGCCTGTGTACAGCTCCGCTGCAGGGGGGACCCCAGTCAGGGTGGGCCCGGGCAGCCAGGGACCCAGAGGTGCGGGACACGTGGGACCCCAGGGCCCGGGCATCCAGGGACCCAGAGGCTGAGGACCTGAGGGGTCTGCGCCATCCACCACCCCCCAGAGGGACCCAAGGTTGCAGACAGCCAGGAGGTCAGGGCTAAGGCTAATTAAGAACCCAGGTGTCCTGGCCTGGGGTTAATTAGTGACCCGGGGGGTCTGGGCCACCCACCCCTCCTCCCCAGAGAAGGACCCCAGAGGGATCCAGGCTCACCGATGTACTCGTCCACCTGGACGAAGCCATCTCCATCCTTGTCCATGTCCTCCATAGTCTCCTGGAAAACAAGGGGGGGGGGGGGGGGCCCTCTATGACTCCCTGCATTCCTGCCTTAAAAAGGGGGCCCAGGCATCCAGCTCACCGCCCCCCCTCTGTGCAGGGGTCCCTGACCGTCACCACGAGGGGCCTCATGTGCTCGAAGTCCTCGGGATGGAGGAACGCAGCAAATTCCGTGCGGTTGGCGCCACCGTCCCCATCCTTATCAGCTGCCCGGAACCGCCGCTCGTCTCGCGCCAGCAGCTGACGATATGTCTCGGGGTGCTGTGTCCCCTCAAAGTCATCCTCTGTGGGGAGAGGGGGGGTCTTCAGCGAGGGAGCCAGGCATCCAGGAGACCCCCAGAACCTCCCCCAAGTGGACCCACACTTTTAGGAGACCCCATAACCCCCCCCCCCCCCGCCCAGGGGATCAGGCAGCCAGGAAACAGCATCCCCCAACCCCCACCCAAGGGACACATGGGCACTCTCTGAGGGGACCCAGGCATCTGGGAGGACCCCCCCCCCCATGCCCCCACCCAGGTGACTCAGGCATCCAGTCCCAGCCCCCCTCCCCCCGGGTGGTACTTCGTCCCCCCGCCTCACCGGGGTGTCCATAGGCCTCTCGCCGATATTCGTCCCATGTCACGATGCCGTCACTGTCACGGTCATAGCGCTGCCAGCCCCGGCGCAGACTCTCCTCCCGTGCCCGCCGCTGCGTCCGCTCGATCCAGCCCCGCAGCTCCTCTGTTGTCACCGCGCCATCCCCGTCCCCATCGATCAGACCCACAATCAGCCTGGGGGGGGGAAGGGAGGGTTCAGGAGCCCCCAAACACCACCCAATGTGATATAGCCCAAAATGGGCACAGAGTGCCCCAAAACTGACCTTAAATGGCAAAAATGGGCCCAAGACTGGCCTTAATTGCCCCCCATGTTGGCCCCTATGGGTGGGCTGTGTCAGGGGAGGTTTGGGTCTGGGGGCACCTGGGTTCCTCAGGGTCCCCTGGGTGTCTGGGTACTCGGGTGAGGGCACTGGGCGGGCCCTGGGTGCTCCCAGACTTCTGGGTCCGGGAATAATGGGGGTCCTGGGTCCCCCCCTGCCGCCCACAGGCCACCTGGCTCCTCCAACCCCCTAAATGTCTGGATCGGGGGACAGTGGGGGTCCCCCCCAGCCCCCCTACCCCAGGCGGCGCTGGCTCTCAGATGGCGAGAGCTGGTCGAAGGTTCGAGCCTCCTCTGGCCCCAGAAAAGCCTCGTGGTCGTAGGCGAAGCCATCAGCGTGGTCGTGGTGGGCTCCCCCCAGGTCCCGGGGCAGCCCCCGCTCGGGGGGGTGGGAGCCCCCCACCAGCCACAGCGCTGCCAGGCACAGCCACCCCCCCCGCAGCATCCTGGGGGCACGGGAGGGTCAGCGGCCCGCGATGTCCCCAAACCGACCAGAAATGGCCCCAAACCGACCCACAGCAGCTGGGCCCAGCCCCCCACCACACAGCTGCCTCTCGGAGCCCTCCAAACCCCTCAGAACCCCTCCACCACCCCTCCAGCTCTCTAGGACTCGAACCAGCCCCCTACCCAGACCCTCAGCACCTCCCCCTCGCAAATGCCTCTGAGATCCCAGCACCCCCCCAAACGCCTCCAAGCCCCCACCTGGACCCGCCCCCCCCTCGCAGACCCCCCGCACGCCGCCAAGCCCCTCGGAGACCTCCCCGGAACCCCTCAGGACTCCCCCAACCCCAACTCCTCCATGACCCTCCTGGACCCCCCCACCTCGCCCCGGCCCGTCTGGGGGGTCCTGCTGCTCCCGCGCACCGAGCCTTGCCCCCTCGCCGCCCTACCGACCAATCAGAGGCCGCCCTTCCCACGTGGGGACAGCCGGCTACGCGCGGGTTGGCTGCCGCCCGCCACGTTGCTGCAGGGGGAAGTTCTTGTGTCCGAAAAACGGAGTTTCTAACCCCAAAAGAGGGCGGGGACGTGCTGACGATGCTGGGCTGTACTGCGTGTCGGACTAAAGCAGGCTGTGCCTATACTGGGCCTTACTGGTGTGTACTGGAACGTACAAGGCTGAAGAGACTGGTGCTGGGCCAGAGTGGGCTATACTGGGCTTTACTGGGGACCGGAACGTAGGAGGCTGTGCCTATAGTGGGCCAGAGTGGTGTCTACAGGAACGTACAACGCTGAAGAGACTTGTGCTGCGCCAGAGTGGGCTATAGTGGGCTGTACTGGGTGCTGGAACATAGGAGGCTGTGCCTATACTGGGCCGGAGTGGTGTGTACTGGAACGTACGATGCTGAAGAGACTTGTGCTGGGCTATACTGGGCTATACTGGCCTGTAGTGGGTGCCGGAGCGTAGCAGGCTGTGCCTATACTGGGCCGGAGTGGTGTGTACTGGAACATACGAGGTTGAAGAGACTGGTGCTGGGCCAGATTTAGCTATACTGGGCTATACTGGGTGCTGGAATGTAGCAGGCTATGCCTATACTGGGCCAGACTGGTGTATACTGGAACATATGAGTCTGAAGAGACTTGTACATGGCTATACTGAGATGTATTAGATGAAGGACTGCAGCAGGCTGTGCCTATACTGGGCTGCACTGGTGTGTACTGGAATGTACGAGGCTGAAGATACTTGTGCTGGGCCAGAATGGGATATACTGGGCCGTACTGGGGGCCTGACTGTAGCAGGCTGTGCCTATACTGGGCTGGAGTGTTGTGTACAGGAACGTACGAGTCTGAAGAGACTTGTGCTGGGCTGGAGTGGGCTATACTGGGCTTTACTGGGTGCCGGAACATAGGAGGCTGTGCCTATACTGGGCCGGAGTGTTGTGTACTGGAACGTACAAGGCTGAAGAGACTTGTGCTGGGCCAGAATGGGCTATACTGGGCTGTACTGGGTGCTGGAACATAGGAGGCTGTGCCTATACTGGGCCAGACTGGTGTATACTGGAACATATGAGTCTGAAGAGACTTCTGCAGGGCTATAGTGGGCTGTACTGGGTGCCAGACTGTAGCAGGCTGTGCCTATACTGGGCCGGAGTGGTGTGTACTGGAACGTACAAGGCTGAAGAGGCTTGTACGTGGCTATATGGGCTATACTGTGCTCTACTGGGTGCCGGAGTGTAGCTGGCTGTGCCTATACTGGGCTGGAGTGGTATGTACTGGAACATACGAGGCTGAAGAGACTTGTGCTGGGCCAGAGTGGGCTGTACTGGGTGCTGGAACATAGGCGGCTGTGCCTATACTGGGCCGGAGCGGTGTGTACTGGAACGTACGAGGCTGAAGAGACTTGTGCTGGGTCAGAGTGGGCTATACTGGGCTGTACTGGGTGCCGGAACGTAGCAGGCTGTGTCTATACTGGACCGGAGTGCTTTATATATGGAACGTATGGGTCTGAAGAGACTTCTGCCTGGCTATACTGGGCTTTTTTCAGTGCCGGACTGTAGCAGGCTGTGCCTATACTGGGCCAGACTGGTGTCTACTGGAACGTACGAGGCTGAAAAGACTTGTGCTGGGCCAGAGTGGGCTATACTGGGCCATACTGGGGGCCACAGTGTAGCAGGCTGTGCCTATACTCGGCCGTACTGGTGTGTAGTGGAAGGTACTCGGCTGAAGAGACTTTTACTGGGCCAGAGTGGGCTATACTGGGCTGTACTGGGTGCTGGAACGTAGCAGGCTGTGCCTATACTGGGCCAGACTGGTGTATACTGGAACATATGAGTCTGAAGAGACTTCTGCGGGGCTATAGTGGGCTGTACTGGGTGCCGGACTGTATCATGCTGTGCCCATACTGGGCAGGAATGGTGTGTACAGGAACGTACGAGGCTGAAGAGACTTGTGCTGAGCTAGAGTGGGCTATAGTGGGCTGTACTGGGTGCCGGAACGTAGGAGGGAATGCCTATAGTGGGCCAGACTGGTGTATACTGGAACATACGAGTCTGAAGAGACTTCTGCGGGGCTATACTGGGCTGTACTGCAGACTGGACTGTAGCAGGCTGTGCCTATACTGGGCCGGAGTGGTGTGTAGTGGAACATACGAGGCTGAAGAGACTTGTGTTGGGCCAGAGTGGGTTATACTGGGCTGTACTGGGTGCCGAAGTGTAGCAGGCTGTGCCTATACTGGGCCGTACTGGTGTATACTGGAACGTATGAGGCTGAAGAGACTTGTGCTGGGCCAGATTTGGCTATACTGGGCTGTAGTGGGTGCCGGAGTGTAGCAGGCTGTGCCTATACTGGGCCAGAGTGGTGTGTACTGGAATGTACTAAGCTAAAGAGACTTGTGGTGGGCTATACTGGGTTATACTGGGCTGTACTGGGTGCCGGACTGTAGCAGGCTGTGCCTATACTGGAGTTGTGTGTACTGGAATGTACGTGGCTTAAGAGACTTGTGCTGGGCCAGAGTGTGCTATACTGGAGACCGGATTGTAGCAGGCTGTGCCTGTACTGGGCTGTACTGGTGTGCGGCGAATGAAGAGACGGGACTCAGCTTGATGCAAGCAAGTTGTCCATTTATTAGTGATTTTCTTACAATTATATATGTTTCTACCTTCTACATATTACACACTGATTGGTTAAATCTTAAGCGTAAAAAACACTGATTGGTTGATATTTAAGGCACACCGTTAGAATGATAGGAACTTACTAGTTTACCTTGACATAGCAACAATTTCTATTCCAAAAAAAGGGAGTTTCTTTCTACGTGGCTTTCTTGATTAACAAAGTTACATATGGGCGCCATCCGTTCCCTTATCTGGCTACTTGTTTCTCTATCGGGCTGGTTGCCTCCTCAACTGTAGCGGCTCAGGGGTCTGCAGTTAGCTTGTTCCTTTGTTCCCAGGGCTTGTGCCCTACAAGTTCTAACAAGTCTCTATTCATCAGGCTATCAGTACTTGGACTCTTGTCCTTGAGGCCTTGTCCTACATCTCCCCCTTCCTGTTGCACAAAAAGAACCCCTGAAATTGAACGAGTTATTAATTTTTGTAAGCATTGTAAAAGACAAGGTGTAAGTAATAAAACAAACAAAAAAGCAACTAAAGCATATATAATCATCTTCACTAAACTTCTTAACCATCCTGAAATGCCCCAACCACTAAACAGTTTATCTAACCAATCCCAAGTATCACTTTGTTGAAGATGAGAAACTCCATCCTTCAATCTTTGGATGCTAGCATGAATTGATTCCGAATGATCTGAAAGGTTCATGCAACACGTCCCTTCAAACTCTTCACAACCATGACCTTGTGCCAGAAGCAAAAAATCTATTGCAGCTCTATTTTGTAATGTTGCGTGGCGAACACTATCAACATCTAATAAAAGACCAGACAGGGCGCTGCTTGTGGCATTAGTTTGTTTGGCAAGCCAACAGCCAAGCTTATCTAATGTTGCTAGAGCCTTTCCTGCAGCAGCTCCAGGCAACAGAAGAGATGCAATAAAGCGTTGGCCAAAGGACCAAAATTGCATGTTATCATCACAATCAGAGGCAAATGCATGAACGCCACGCTTTGTCCTTCGAGAGTAGCGATGTTGTAAAATCATGGATGTGTTAGGAGTCAGGACGGAAAGTCGCCCTAAGCTACACGGACTTCCTTTTATATGAGAAGGAATGACAGGCCATGCTCGATCACCACAAATAAAAAATACTCCAGCAGGTAGTGAGAGCGGAGTATTGCTAGATTTAGACAAGTTATTAGCAGTGTAATTACACCAGATACTTGCATTTCTAAAACCAGGATGAATAGGGGAAACGTCCCATGCCCTAGATTGATTCTTTCCCGTGTAGTTAAATTTTATGCAAAAATCAATTTTTACTGAACCAAGGAGTTCAATTTCCTGTGGTTCCAGAGTAGCCAGTGGGAGATGGGGTATCCATACATCCCAATTGTCTGTCACATTTTTTGATACGTTTTGTTAATAATATAAATCTGCTTAATGCAATATATGAAACAACAACCGTGCAATAGCCGTACTTCTAGGCTTTCAATCATGATAAAAATTTGCAAAACTAAGTTGGCCAAAATCTCAGACCTAACCCTTATAAACTCCCTCTAATTCCAAAGAGGTTTCCCTAAAACATTCAGCCCACTGTATCTGATTAAACTTAATATTGATATTACACTCAGAACAATCCAATGACCCCATCTGTCCCTTAGTCTTACAACTCGCCAGCGATCGTGATCACAGAGTTCACAATGGAATCTTGATCCACGGTCGACAGATGGTCCGTGTTCATAGCAACATAACTGTAGAAATCGAGACGCTGTCCAATCTGGATCATGACAGTGTCGTTGAAAGTCGATGTAAGGGAAGATAATATCTGCTAGTGGTGCCGTCAGCGCGTTGGGGACTGGTCTGGTCCAACGTATTACCTTTGTTAAGGTGGTTAATCCAGGGCGATATTGTCCGTGGGTGGGTTGTTATCTATTAAAGAACAATTTAAAAAATTGAAAACATACAATGCTTTCTGTAACCGTTCCTCTGGAATAGCCATTCCCATTCCCCCTTTTTGTTGCTGTAATAGACGTTTTAGAGACTGATGAGACCGTTCCATGAGAGATTGACCAGTGGGGGAATGAGGAATGCCAGTAATATGAGTTATACCCCATAGGGCAAAAAAGGCTTTTATAGTTGTTGAAACATAAGCTAGACCATTATCTGTCTTTATCTTTGAGGGAATACCCAAAGTAGCAAAAGCACGCATTAAATGTCCACAAACATCTCGTGCCTTTTCTCCTGTGTGACAAGAGGCAAACAAGGCACCTGAAAATGTATCAATGGAGGAGTGGATATATTTAAGGTTACCAAATTCAGAATAATGTGTGACATCTGTTTGCCATAACTGTAGGCTTTGTAATCCTCTAGGGTTAACTCCTGCAGCAATTGATGGGAAAGAATGTTTTTGACAGTCAGGACAGACAGCAATAATATTTGATGCTTGTTGAGAAGTAAGGTCAAACTGTCGTTTAAGAGCTCCAGCATTTTGATGGAAAAAAGAGTGACTTCGTTTAGCTTGTGCAATACGGTCTGGCAGTACTTGAACTGGTAACATCAATAGATCAGCTCGTCGATTGCCTTCTGCAAGAAAACCAGGTAGTGAGGTGTGAGATCTAATATGCATAACAAAATAAGGCGCAGATCGAGAGTCCAAAAGGAAAATAAGTTCCTGTAACAGGGTGAAAAGTTGTGGATGTGAAACATTCCGCAGCACAGAAGCTGCAGCTCGTGTAACAATACCTGCAACATAAGCTGAATCAGTAACAAGGTTGAGTGGTACGTTCCATTTTCGGAAAATGCGAACAACTGCATTCAGTTCTAGTATTTGAGGTGAACCGGAGACTGTCTCTATGTCCGAGTCCCATCGTCTCCATTGATCATCCCACCATAGGAGAACAGATTTATGTGATTTGCCTGATCCATCTGTAAACACAGTAAGTGCCTGTAAGGGTTGTTCACTTCTTTTGGGTTTTAACATCAGACGAAAGTCAATGTTAAACAGTTTGTGTGAAGGTGGATGAGAAGTTATTTGACCTGTATAGTCAGCAAGTGCCATAACAAAGGTGTCTGATTGCTGATAAAGCCATTGTAAGTATACTGTTGTTATTGGTAGACAAATACAGACAAAATCCTTCCCTGATAAGGTTAACAGGCGTGATCTAGCTTTAACAATCAGAGAGGCAAACATTTCATGTTGTGTCAAAATAGTTTTTGTAGACTGGTTAGGTAAAAAGATCCATTCAATAATTAACAAGGGGTCTGAGTTCTGAAGGTCCCATTGAAATATCAGGACATGAGGCTGTCGTAGGGGGTTTAAAATAATCAAGTAAAAAGGTAGTTCAGGGGCCCATCGGTGGGCCTGTCGAGAAGCGATAGCTGAGGCAACCTTTTGTAAAGATGTATCTGCTTCAGAGTTAAGATTACGTGGAGAACAAAGATTAGTGTCCCCTTTTAGTAGTTCAAACAGAGGACCCAAGTCTGTATTAGAAATTCCCAATAGTGGTTGAACCCAATTTATTGTTCCCAGTAATTTTTGTGCATCATGCAGGTTTCTTACATTGGTATTGATCTGCAACGGTTGAGGAACAATAGTTTGTGCTCTTATTCGCCAGCCCAGATATTTCCAAGGGGGAAACTTCTGGACCTTTTCTGGTGCTATACAGACACCTGCTGAATTCACAGCATCTGTGACAAGGGCTACAGCTTTCTCCATGACTTCATGATGTTGTGCTGCCACTAAAAGGTCATCCATATAATGATACAATAACACAGTAGGCACAGCACTTTGGACAGGACTGAGTATTTTCGTGACATACCATTGACACATTGTAGGGCTATTTTTCATACCTTGTGGCAGTACAACCCACTGATATCTCTGCAACGGAGCTTGCATGTTGATGCTTGGAATTGAAAAGGCAAATTTCGGGGCATCATCTGGATGTAACGGGATACTGAAAAAACAATCTTTAAGATCTATGACAGTTAGATGCCAGTGTCGAGGGATCATAGTCGGGGACGGGAGCCCGGGTTGGAGGGCTCCCATATCTTCCACAGCATCATTAATTTTTCTGAGATCATGGAGCAAGCGCCACTTGCCAGTTTGTTTTTTAATAACAAAAACTGGTGAATTCCATGGGCTAGTAGAAGGTACAATGTGTCCTTGGGACAGTTGTTCTGAGACTAAGTTTTGAAGTGCGTGAAGTTTTTCCAAAGGAAGGGGCCATTGATCCACACAAATAGGAGCATCAGTTTTCCAGGTTATTTTTAGGGTGTTGCGCACTTCAATGGCCCTATCTAAAAATGTGTTTGGATAGACATTCCCCATTGTGACAATACATCACGTCCCCACAAAACCATAGGGACTGGTAGCACAAAAGGTTTAACAGAAGCCACATGTCCCTCTGGTCCTTGAATTCGAATTAGTTCCAAACTCTGACGACTGTTACCAGTCCCCCCCATCCCAGCCAGTGTCTGAGAGACATTAGTCAGTGGCCATTGTGGAGGCCATTTGGCTTGAGAAATTACTGGGACATCAGCTCCAGTGTCAATGATTCCATTTAGTGCTATTTGTTGGTCATTGTAAATAAGGGTACACTGATACATAGGTCGCTGTGGAGAAATAGATTGTACCCACAAAATGTGAGGTAACCCTGTGGATCCAAAACCTCCTCTCCTCTGCGGAGGATGATCAGTGATAAGAGAGCTTACTCTTGCCAGAATCAGAATCAATTGCGCTATTCGACTACCCTGAGCTATTGTACAAGGTGGAAAAGGAGTCCATGCCATGATTTTGATTTTGTCCACACTGTCAGAGTCAATAACACCTGGTAAAACAAAGAGACCAGACAATGTTGCGGAAGATCTACCAATTAACAGAGCTTGTGTATCGGGGGGTAATGGTCCTTTGACGTTTGTTGATAATAAATGAACCGAGGAATCGAGCAGTGTTACTGTGTGTGAGGTTGCCAGGTCCAGTCCGGCACTGCCTGAGGTTGCTGGACAGGGACTTGAGGTGTCGGTGCTTCTCTCTGAGGTTGTTGAAATGTCAGCTGTGGCACTTGTGTCTGCGTGCGTCGCTGCCCCGCGCTCTGCGGTCGGTTTCCCTGTATCGGTTGTCCCTGGAAGTCATACTTAGATCGACATTGATTAGCATAAGGACACCCTTTCCGACATTTCGGACAAACTCCAGGACCAGGAGGTTGTTGTCTATTCCCTGCAGCCCGAGCAAGACAATTTCTCTTTAAATGGCCAGGCTTACCACAACCATAGCAATTCCCCACACCATGCATCGCTGCAAAAGCAGCAGCCATAGCTTCAAACTTATGGTCAACCGTACCGATTCAGTTACATGCTTCCACCATTTCCATCAAAGTGGGGTTCGGGTTGGGAAGAGACTTCAGTAGCCTTTTACAATCAACATTAGTATTTTCAACAGCTAGTTTTGTTAACAATATATCCCGAGCTTCCGCATTATCTACTTGACATTCCAAAGCCTGTTTTAGTCTATCAATAAACTGCATATAAGGTTCTCGAGACTCCTGAGTGATGTTAGTAAAAGCTTTTTGTGGCTTTTGTACGTCAGGAACCTGGAAAAAAGCCTTTTTCGCCTCTTCTCTAATTGCCTCGAGAGCCGCACGGGGGCAGTGTTGAGCCTCCGCTACCGGACCAGCATGTGCCCCGGTGCCCGTACGATGCTCTATTGTCAGTGCAGCTAATGCAGCATCATTATGATTGACATACGTGAGCAGGAGTGCTTGCAGTCCCCCTCTCCAATGCGACTCCCATAACGTGTACTGAGTCGGGGTTAGTAGCAATCGTGCTAAAGATTTCAAATCATGAGGAGTCATGACATAAGTATCAAACACAGGAGATAACAGACTTGTAAAATAGGGAGAAGAAATACCATGTTCCGTAACCGTGCGGCGCAGTTCTTTAACAACCGAAAAAGAAAGAGCCTCCCATCGTGCTCCCCCTGCCCGACCCTGAGAATACAAGACCGGAGCAACTATAGTTTTAGCCATTTCTAAATCCCCCTCCTTTAAGGCTTGTTTCTTTATTTTTGCCCACACATCACGCAGATCAGGAGGGTATAAATCAGGTTCTTGTTCAGGGTCTACCGGTCCCGGGTCAAAGGGGTCTTCTTCTGGCAGATACTCCACTGCATTAACACCCAGGGGTTTAGAGCACTGTGATTTGGAGGCTGATAAGGAAAGGGCTATAGGAGCTTGCGACTCCTCCTCCTCTCCTTCCTCTGCCTTTTCTTTTTGTGCTTTCATAGTCTCAAAAATAACTCTCCATGAAGAGAGCAGATGGTGGGACTCCGTATTGCCTTTTGTCACAGAATCCCACAATTTCACCCCTGTCTCGTCCCAAAGTTCCCGCGTGAAAATTGTAGTTGCAGTCACTGCAGGCATATTTACTTGCACCCACTTAAGCATTGCTTTAAGGTCATGCTCAGAAATGCTATTCTTATGTTTGTTAAGGAGACCTTTCATAAGCTCATATACGTCTCTTTCTGGGGATGAAAACTGATTCCCCATTACGGATTTCCCACAGCTCACCTCTCAACTCCGGAGGGATTTCTGGCCGGCCGGCTCCCGCTTCCTTTCAGCGGATCATTCAAAGTTCTGTGGGATTCGCTGCATGTCGCTCAGTTAGGCGATTCGAGAGTCCCTCCACGTCAGATCCTTCACCGGATCATGGCGGGGTCACCAATTTGCGGCGAATGAAGAGACGGGGTGCAGCTTGATGCAAGCAAGTTGTCCATTTATTAGTGATTTTCTTACAATTATATAAGTTTATACCTTCTACATATTACACACTGATTGGTTAAATCTTAAGCATAAAAAACACAGATTGGTTGATATTTATGGCACACCGTTAAAACAATAGGAACTTATTAGTTTACCTTGACATAGCAACAATTTCTATTCCAAGGTTAGGGAGTTTCTTTCTACGTGGCATTCTTGATTTACAAAGTTACATATCGGTGCCATCCGTTCCCTTATCTGGCTACTTGTTTCTCTGTCCGGCTGGTTGCCTCCTCAACTGTAGTGGCTCAGGGGTCTGCAGTTAGCTTGTTCCTTTGCTCCCAGGGCTTGTTGTGCCCTACAAGTTCTAACAAGTCTCTATTCATCAGGCTATCAGTACTTGGACTCTTGTCCTTGAGGCCTTGTCCTGCAGTCCCACACAGGAAGGGCTTTGGGGTGGCTCTCCAAAAGAGGCCAGCGGGTTCTGTGGTGATCAGGCACAGGGCTCAGGCAAGCGAAGCAGCCAGCACTTTGCTTCTGTGTGACAGTCTCCTCGATCCCCCCTGCTCTCCAATTGCCATCCTTATACGTGCCCCTCACCTTCCCTGGCTCCTCCCTTTCTCAGCCCTGCTCTCCTCCCAGAAACGGGGCCAACCCCGCTTCTTTTGCCCCGCCATGCTCCCAGGTTTGCCCCATCTGTCAACACACGCGGTCTTTGGGTGCTCTTAGCTAGGTCACCTCGGACTTGCGTGCCATTACTGGACGGGCTTGCCTGGCTACTGCTGTCCCTGCCAGAGTCCTCTCCTCCAAGTCACCCCAAGCTCTTCCTTCAAGCAGCTGTGAAGCGTGGCCACCTCTGACGGCATTCCCCGCTAGCCACCTGCCAAACATGGTGCTGGAAGAGCAGAGTTTCCCCAGCACACAAGTTGTCTTCTCCAAGGCCGCCTTCTGCCTGCTCTCAGCAGACCCATGGGAGCCGGCAGCAGGTCCCTTTTCAAAACACAAAGCAGCCTTGAGCCCGCTTGCTTGGAGGCCCGGTTCTGGGGCCTAGGAAGCCGGGCTGCGCCTCAAGCGCCTTGAGAGCAGCTCTTCCGCTTTCAGGCAGAGCCTGCGTGGTCCTCCTCCTCGGGACCCGGTTGCTCCCTCCGCTCTGTGCCTTACGCCTCGCCACACAAGCCAGGATGGCAGCAGGGAGCTGCCGCACCTCTCACAAGCTTTGGGGCTGCCATCCTTCAAGCCACTGCCCTCTACCCTCCAGGGACCTAGCCCTGCTGCGCAACCGTAATGCACGTGCCTGGCTCCTGCTTTTCTCCTGCACTCCAGCAGGTGAGCAAGGCTCCGCCAGACAGCGGCAGAAGGCAGACGCACGAGACAAGGCTGATGCAGGATTTACCAAAGCCATGGACAACAATGGCACGTACGGCTGAGAGCAGGAGCATCCTTCTCTCTCGAGAATTTCACCTTGCTTGTCCTTGCCACAAGTGCCCTGCTCGGTGTGCCCCCAGAACCGCAATCGAGCTCATAGGCAGCAAGGACACGAAGCCTGCCAGAGGGCGTTGCTGTGGCTGACATAGCCAGCCAGGACTGTGCTGCGCCTGCGTTTCACTGTGCTTTGTGCAGCAAGGTTGACAGTGCTGGGCTACGCGTGGCTTATTTGGCTTGCCCAGCACTGTTGCCGGCCGCAGCCGTAAGAGAGATTGGCTCTTGGACACCCAGGCATGCGCGTGCTGCCTGTAGTAGCCCCGCTCTCTGGTGTCTCTTTATTGGGAAGGAGACGGTGGCACAGGGCTGCAGAGAGCAGGGCGGCAGGGAACTTCGCAAAGAGGCTGCGAGGCCATGCTCGCTTTTGTCCTGTGAGCTGTTAACAGGCAGAGCTGGGAGCCAGGCGCCGCTGCCTGCCACGGGGCCTGCCCACCCTGATGGCGCAGCGCAAGCAGGGCATTGCACGGGGCTCTGTCGGGGTGTGCGATCCCAGCTTCTGCCTCCACTCCTGCTTGGAACCCCTCCTATTGCCTCCCCTCCCCCCCCACCCCCACCCCCCCGACACCACCACGCCCAGCACCCGGAACCGGGCACTCTGTGACATCAGCCCCACGTCCAAGGGAACCCCAGGCAACGGGAATCCTGCGGGCAGTACGACGGCGGCCGTACTGGTGGCGACAAGCCCTCGTCCTTGCAACTGCCACATGTCGCTGGCAGCGATGGATTTTCTGCATGTCCTCATTGTCCTGCTGGCCGTGTGCTGTCCTGTGCACGGCACGTGGGACAGCTGTGGGTAAGTGGCCCCAGGCTCTGGGAGGGAGCTTGGGCAACCCTTGTGGGCTTCACTGGAGGGGGCCTGCTTGTCCCCCATGGCCACCCCACAGGTTCTTGAAGGCCGTCTGGGAGGCTCAGCTCCTTGCCAGCTCCCGGGCTGCCGGCACAACTGGTCCACGGGCTGAAGCAGAAAGCGGGGCGAGGGGAGCGGGCGCACGCCCCACGGGTTTCCTCGGCCCTTCTGGCCATGCCGTGTGGGGAGGGAAGACAGCTGGCCTTCAGCCGCAACGGCGCAAGCCATCCAGCAGCACAGTAAGGAGTTTCTGGTTACAGAGGGAGCTGCGGCCTTCGGCCCATGGCTTTGCACTACGGCATGTCGCGCGTCGTGGGTGGCACAGATGCCCAGCCAGGGGCCTGGCCCTGGATCGTCAGCATCCAGGCTCTCTTGGAAGGAGGCACGGCGCACATCTGTGGGGGCTCGCTCATCAGCCCACAGTGGGTCCTCACAGCAGCCCACTGCTTCATCGAGGTCAGGTAAGGAGGACCAGGGGTCGGGGCTAGCCCCACAACACTAGCAGGTGCCCTGAGCGCAGGAGCACGTGCTACTGCCATCCCGTTGCCCTGCAGTATACGCCCAGTGCCTGGGCACTCCGGAGCCCCGCCGAGAGGCTTGCTCAGGAGAAGGCTGGGCTCGCGTGCCACTGCTTGCCAGCAGCCTCCAGCTGGACACTGCTTGAGCCCAAGGCACGCCAGGGCAGTCGCAGCCTCCCTAGCGCTGCTTGCCTCTCTCCCTTGCCAAGCAGAAGGCAGGGCAAGTGCCAGGCTGCTGCAGCATGTGGCTGCGCTCCCTCTGAGCCCTCTCTCCATCTGCCTTGCAGGTACATCACCGCCTTGCGTGTGGTGCTCGGTGTCACCCAGCTGACTCAGCTGGGCCCTGAGGCTCAGGTGCGCAATGTCAGGCAGCTGCTGGTTCACCAGCACTACCGGAATGTCACGCAGAGGAACGACATTGCCTTGCTGGAACTGGACCAGCCTGTCCAGTGCAACAGCTACGTAAAGCTTGCCTGTGTGCCTGACGCCTCGCTGAGAGTCTCAGAGCTGACAGCCTGCTACGTCAGTGGCTGGGGTGCCAGGAATGCAAGAGGTGAGTTGCCAAAACCTAGTGGCGGCGCGAGTGCAAGCTTGGCCAGCTTGGGGAGGCAGGTTGCGCTTCCTGATGGCAGAGGCGAAAGCCAGAGTCAGGCTGTGGGGACGTATGCCTCTTAAGGAGATGGGCCTGAGCCATTCCCCCAGAGCAAGGCAGAAAGGAAAGAGCGGTCCAACGCCTCTCCGCATGCAAAGCCAAGCCCCGGGATAAGCCTTCAGCCCGCCAGACAGGGGGAGGAGAACTGGCAGTGAGCTGCTGGGTGTTCATTCCTTTCTGTGCTCTTCACAGCTGGAGCATCGGCATACGCGCTGCAGGAGGCCCAGGTCCACCTCATCGATGCCAGGGTCTGTAACAGCAGCGGGTGGTACAGAGGGGCCATCCACACCCACAACATCTGTGCTGGCTACCCGCAGGGCGGCATCGACACCTGCCAGGTAGGAGTGTGCTACAAGCCAAGCCCCGGCAGCACAGGCAGCCCCGCCACAACCGCCCAAACGTGTGCCGTCACTCACGGCCTTTTGCTGGCCACTCACACTCCCATGGCTGGGTCCCCACCGATGAGGGCCTTCCCCCGCCCTTCCCCACGGGAAGGCCCTTGCCCAGGGCCTGCCCGCCTTGTCCCAGAGGCCTGACACTCTGCCTGGAAGGCCCACCCGGTGCCCTTGGCAGCCCAGAGCTCCACCATCCCAAGCCTGACACAGCCGTCTGCCTACACCTGCAGCATCACCGTGCCGCAGTGAGAGCGAGCCCTGCCTTGCAAGCCCACCGCCCCCTGCCAGGCAAGCTTCTACAGAGCTTGCCTGGCCACTCCATACAGCTCTGGCAGGTGCTGTGAGAGAGAAGGAGCCCGCCACCGGGCTGACGCTGGCCACCCAACAACCCCTTCATCCTCTCTCCTGCGCTGCAGGGGGACAGCGGTGGGCCTCTCGTGTGCCAAGACAAGCGCGCGGACTACTTCTGGCTTGTTGGTGTGACCAGCTGGGGGACGGGCTGTGCGAGAGCAAGGAAGCCCGGCGTCTACACCTCCACCCAGCACTTCTACGACTGGATCCTGGCGCAGATGGGCCTGCGCCTAGCAGTAACGACTACTGCAAGGCCACAGCCGGTCTTCACCTACACCCCCGTCCAGAGGCCAAGGCCAAGGCCAAGGCCAACAGAAGCGGGCAGGTTTACACCCTGCCCGTTTCCAGTCCAGAAGCTGCTGGACTTCTTTACTCGGCTGCAGGAGCTCCTGCAGTACCTAAGGGGGAAACAGCTTGGAGCAGCACGATGAAGAGGGTCCAGGGCAGGCTGCAGCGCACCACCACCGCTTCCCGCTGGGGCAATGCCTGCTGAAGCAAAGGCAACCTCCGTGTCAAAGGCCTGCTCTGTCCTGCCCGCGCTCCTCGCAAGGGCAGAATGAAGCTGGCTGACTTCTCGCAATAAAGTGTTTCTGTCTGCACGGCTAACCACGCGCCAGTCCACTTCAGTCTCCTGTGCAAGGCAAGGACTTCCGCGCCCGGCACCTGCCGAAGGAGGCGGGCTGCCACGTCGGGCACAAAGGGTCACTGCAAAGGGCTGAAGCTCTGCCCGCTCTGAGAGAAGCATGAGGACAGAGTGGAAGAAGGGAAGGCAGGTCATCGCAGGGCTCGGGGCCTTGGGGGTGGCACCTGGAAGCAGAGAATGCCTTAGGCCGGCTCCTGGTGGGAACCCCGGGTGCTTCTGGACGAGGCGCAAGCAAACTTGAAAGTGGACTCTCACGGCCAGCTGGGGGTCAGGGCAGATCCACGAGCTTGGGCCTTTGCTTATGCCGCGGAGTTCCTGGGCTTCCCCAGGCTGCTCTGCTTTCACAGCTGCGCCATGTTGCCAAGCCCAAGCCTACAGCTGCCGTGGCTGGAGGGAGCGCCAGTAGCTTTGAGCGGGGAGCAAAGCAGCTGCTGCTGCTTGGCTGTCCCCCGCTCCCTGGTCACCTACTGGCTGTAGTATCGGGGCTCCCGTATGACTGCCTGCAGGCTCTGCCTGGTCCTGTGCCAGGCTCTTCTTCAGGTTTGTGGCTGCACTGGTGACCTTGGCCCTGCTGCTTCCCACAGCATGCCCTCTGGCCGCTCCATCCCCTTGGGTTTCTCCACACAGGACCCCTGTTGCGGAGCCAGCAGACCCCCTTCTGCCCACAACTGACCACGCTCAGCCTGAGAGCTCCGCGGCGCCTTCGGCTTGGTGACACCTCTGACTATCGCAGTGCTGGGGGAGCAAGCTGTGTGTAGGGGATGTTACCAAGCCTGCTAGGAGTGCAGGGGAGCGGACCTTGCGCTCTGTGCTACGAGGTACGCCTGAGGCCTCTTGACAGAAAGCCGGACTTGTGCCGGGAGGGAGCATGCTCCAGCATCATCCGCAGAGCCATAAGTGTTCCTTTCACTGCATGATCGAGAGGAAGCAAAGGGCATGCCCTTGTTTCCAGAGATCCCAGTTCAGCCGGAGGCGTGCCCTGCAGCCATGGGTGGGAACAGAGCTGGGAGCTGCAGCACCATGGCTTGCCGGGGACCAAGCGCAGAGCAAGAGGAGGACGGTCCTACACAGCTTCAGAGGCAGGCCCTTCTGCAGCTCCCGCAGGGGGGGCGTGCCTAGGTGAGGGCATGTGTAGGGG